>NC_085844.1:25860440-25915440 GCF_035594765.1 Anolis carolinensis | reverse complement strand
AAATGGTGAAGAAAATTCATTGTCCGGTGAAGAGTGTTTGATAAAAATCTTTCTCCCCCCCTCTCTTTGTCAGAAGCCTATGATCAGGAGAGAGAGAGAGAGAGAGAGGAAAAAGGAAATCCAGACAGCACAACAGGTGTGCTTTAGCAAGCCTGCTGAAATCTGCAAATGAACAGGAGATACTAAAGAATGTTTTTGTACTAAAATTTCACCAAAATGGAAAAAAGGGGAGTATCTTTTATTGACAGGCAGCGGCAACGAAAGCCCTGTGGTTGGTGGAAGGGAGGGTGACCGCAAGGGAGGGAGTGGAAGGGGAACACCCGCTTAGGATTAACTGGATAGAAAAGATACAAGTTTTATCATTGTTGGGGATTTTCCCTCCCTTGTCGTCCCTCCAAACACTATCGTTTTGCACCCAGATTAAAAATATGAGAATTCTTCTACTGTGTTAAGTTCCTAGATGCATTGTTGAAGAAGTCCCAAAAGTACAGATTCCAGTGTAAAGGGGACAGGGAAGAAATACTACCCCACCCCCATTCAGATTATTCTGAATATACGTTTCACCTAGGGCTCAACTTTTTGCCCCTGAACTATTTCTTTAGGCAGTTCAAAGTAGCATGTGCCATTAGGTGACTTCCAAAGATAATTGTTTTTAAATAATCAGGTACTGTGCTACTGACACACACAAGGATAGCTGATTCATTTTAAATTTAATTACCATAATATAGGGTTTCACTGTCTACAGTATCAATCACTAAGACACTTCATAGTTGATAATATTAAAATGGCAACAATAATGAGAATTTCTACTTCATGATGAAAATAATTTTAATCATGGGTAGATTACAAATCCATTTGCTGTTACAGTTAGTGAGGATTCTATTATCTGCCTCCTATTGTGAAAGATGTTAAAACTTGTTTTCAGGAAATGTAAAAGATTATAGATGTATACAGCATGTGCAAATTTTTCCAGCCAAGCTCAATGACAGGCAAAAGAAATTTGCTGCTGTGAAGGGAGAGGAGATGAAGCGGTTGGTACCAGCTTGGCAGCAGGATTCCCACTAGACCTGACAAAAATTGCCCACTTTTCAGAGCCAGTGGTCAAGGTACAAAGGTCTCACCAAAGGAGAACAAGCAACTGGCAGAAAGGAATTCACTCCTTTTTTCTTTTCTTTTCTTTTTTGCTATTTCTGTGTTCCTGTGTTTTGTGTCTTGCAGTGGGGAGATACCAAGCTAAACAGAGGTCTAACCAAACAGGTATTTGTTTGTTTTTAATGTACACATGTTTTTAATTGCCCCTGTTTTAAAAATGTAAGAACCTTGGTTCCTGTACAAGGAGAAAAGCAGGATAGAAATCAAATAAATAAATAAAAATAAGTTCAGACCTTCTCTTTCCACTGTAATTCTGACAAAAATCACCCCTCCTTTCTGTATATACACTAGTACCTAGAAAAGTTATTTTCTAGGTACTAGTCAATTGTAACTTTTCCAAATGCTGTGCCATAGTATATTAACCTTGGAAGGAAAGCTCCTATTGGCACCGCATTTGTTTCCTTAGGGTTGATAGCACCATATGTTTAGATGTGTGTGAATTCTGCCAGAATCATTGCTGTGGATATAAGATTCAAACCTCATTTTGTATACCAATGAATATTGTCTCCTACATGTAGTAATCAGGTGTTGCTGTTTTAAATACCTAGATCTGCTTGACAATGTACATTTAACAAAATATGCACTTTGGGCTCCATTCCCTTAAGAACAATATAGGTAGAATCCACTTCACACACAGCTGAAGCCTTCCTTGCCATGATCATTGTCAAAGAGACACATTTAATGTGATCCACTCTATGTCTGTGGATAAAGATGCAGCCACTTGGCAGCCATTTCCATAGTTGTGGGAAACATGACAAGTATTATCAGTGGAGGGGCGAGGGGGGCGAAATGGGTCTTGCATCATATTATGCCTGGGAATGCATTTCTTGGGCAATTTAGGATGATAAGGGAATATTTTGAATGTCGCAACTATCCCAAAGGGAGAGTTTATCAGCATGTATTTTGTTTCTGAATTTCAGGGAAGAGTGCCACCATTGTGTAACCAGAAGGGGAATGTGATGCAGTTATTGACAGAACTTTGCCAAGGGTTGCAAAGAAACCAAATCACTTTAGAGAGAAAAAAATAAGGTGGGGGGAAAGCCCATAGTACAGGGGACCCCAAACTAAGGCCCACAGTCGAGATGTGGCTCTCCAAGGTCATTTACCCAGCCCCTGCCCTAAACTTTAGACTAAAGGTCACCTTGAATCTGAAACGACTTGAAGGCACACAACATCAACAATCCTAATTAACTTGACTATCTCATCAGCCAAAAGCAGGTCCACACTTCCCATTGGAATACAGGTAAGTTTATGTTGGTTAAAAGTATTCTTCATTTTAAATATTGTAGTGTTTCAATTTTTTCCATTACAAATATTGTGCATAAGAATTTGTTCATTTTTTTTTCAAAACTTAACAGTCTGGGGGACTGTGAACCAGCCCTCAGCTTGAAACATTTGATGACCCCTCCATGGTATCTTCACAACAATTCAGTGGTATGAAATGGTGAGGGACTAAAACAATAGAAAACCCAATAACAGGTTAAGGGGTTTGATTCCAAGTCAAAACGTACCCTATGGAAGTAGTGTGGGAGAGTTTGGTTGGAATGTTTATGTTCCAACAGTTTCTTAAATCTGCAGGATGGGCCATATCCTAATCCCCCTTTAAGGCATAAGGTACACTGCACTCACCTGAACCAACACCAGCTGTGGTAGTGGGGAGCAGCAACTGAATCACATGTCTGCCTATAGACACGTAGAACTCTACAACAAACCCATGAAGCAATAACCTTTGTAATATAAACAATGTGAATAGATGTCAGGCAATTAAGCAAGGGTACAGCAAAAATCAGAATAATTTAACAGTACCCTAAATCTAGTTTCATTCTCAGAGAAAGCAAATCTCTATGACATGTACACAAAATTGAAGCCTATAGCACACCTTCCCAGGTCTTCCCAATCCCAGGTCAGCAACTCTTCATAGTTCATAATGCAGTGGAGGGTAGGTGGGTGTTTGATTTCTGCTAAAATATTGCCTGTCCTACATCACATAGTCTTATATAAATGCATTGGAGAACTTGAGAAAGCACCTTTTAGATCAGTGGCTCTCAACCTGTGGGACCCCAGGTACTTTGGTCTACAACTCCCAGAAAGTCCAGCCAGTTTACCAGCTGTTAGGATTTCTTGGAGCCAGGGGGAGCCCTAGGTAATTTTGCTTTGTAAGCGAACCTAGTGGCTGTGCCACCCCCGAAATTGCGCCCCGCACCCCCAAGGTCCCGCACATACCTCTGGTGGCAGCAGTGGTGGCGGCGGGGAGGACCATCACCTCCCTCCCAGGTGAAGGCCTTCCGCATTTGCCGAGGAGGGAGGCGATGGTCCCCGCTGCCTCCCTCCTTGGCGAACGCGGAAGTCCTATCTGAGGCCTAGGTATTCTCACGAGAATACCTGGGCCTCCATGGGCCTTCCCTGTTCGCCGAGGGTGGAGGCAGGGACCATTGCCTCCCTCCTCAGCGAAGGCCTCATCTGAAGCCTAGCTCTTCACCGAGGAGGGAGGCGATGGTCCCTGCCGCCGCCTCCCTCCTCGGTAAATTTACACAGGGGCACTGTCGAGGCCTTGACAGCGCCCCCCCCTTGACGTGTGCCCGACGCGGCCACTTCAGTGGCCTCCACGTTGCACTGGCCCTGCTTGGAGCTGAAGGCCAAAATATCTGGGGACCCACAGGTTGAGAAGATTGATTTAAATGATCCTCAAGTCTTGAGGGATAAGGTATATCACAGGATTAAGAGCAACTGATGTAATAGTGGTCAATTATTAAGGCCATTATGAGATCAGGAACCACTTAGGACCAAGCAGCTTCTCAGTGCCATACAGATGGCTGCAATTTTGGTACAATGGACCCTCTACCCAGTTGTTAATATTCCATCTCTGAAGTCAGATTAAGATGTTGTATAGACTCAACCTCTTGGATTCAATCTCCATCCCATTTCAGATTGTAGCTGAATTGCACTATTAACCCAGGAGAAAGCAAATGCTTGATTGCATGCAGAAAGAACATGATTCACTGACAGGTTGCATTAAAAAAATTAAAAAGGAAAACAAACAATGAGAACACAAAACACAAATTAGAGGCAAAACTCTTTTCTTTGGTACCAGCAGGGCCAGCCCAAGGTAATTTTCAAGTGTAAGCTAACAGAATTTTGGCGCCCCCCACCCAATCACTGAAAAATAAAAGCGTTGGATAAGTGAAAATGTTGGCTAATAAGGAGGTTTTAAGGAAAAGCCTATTAAACATCAAATTACATTATGATTTTATAAATTAAGCACCAAAACATCATGTTTTACAACAAATCAACAGAAAAAGCAATTCAATACATGGTAATGTTATGTAGAAATTACTATATTTGCAATTTTAGCACCAAACATTGAACTGGGATATAGGGCAGTCTGGACTCAGATAATCCAGTTCAAAGCAGATATTGTGGGTTATTCTGCTTTGATATTCTAGGTTTTATGGCTGTGTGGAATAACACATTTTCTAAATTGTTGCTATTTTAATGCTTATAGTCTGCTTTGGAGCATTTTTAGAGGGGAAAAGATGACATACACAATAAATAAATATAAGTAAAAGGTAAAGGGTTTCCCCTGATATTAAGTCTAGTTGTGTCCAACTGTGGGTTGGTGCTTATCTCCATTTCTAAGCTGAAGAGCCAGCGTTGTCCATAGACACCTCTAAGGTCATGTGGCTGGCATGACTGCATGGATCACCATTACCTTCCTTCCAGAGCAGTACCTATTGATCTACTCACATTTGCATGTATTCAAACTGCTAGGAAACCCGAGAGGTTTCCTAAGAAGTCATAGGATCCTAGTATGGGAGAAAGCTCCACTCTAGGATCCACACAGTCAACAGGTGGCCATCTGGCTTTTGCTTTAAAGCAGGCATGGGCAAACTTGGGCCTTCCCTCCAGGTGTTTTGGACTTCAACTCCCACAATTCCTAACAGCCTACAGTATAGTATGTTAGTATTTTAGAATTTTAGAAGAAGAAAAATTGAGGGGGCATATTACTTACACAGAGTAAGGGCTCCTTGATAGGGAAGATAAATATAGTCAGCACAATAGGAGCATGCATATGTACAAAGGTTGAATGAAAAGTAATGCCTCCACCTTCGTAACTCCTCAACAGATGGCAGTACTGGTATGTGGCAGGTACTGGCTTGTTCAGTAGACTCTCCCCTACAGTTCCATTTGGCAGGAAGCTTTAGCATTGAACGGTTGTGTTGTTAAAGTGTGAAGTATGGAACCCTGTGCAGACGGTTGGTCAATGCGACTTAAGCAATGTGCAGTCATTGAATTCTTGACAGCAGAAGGTGTCATCCCAAAGGAGATTCATCAGAGAATGCAAGCTGTTTATGGTGATTGTGTTGATGCGAGTACTGTGCGTTGTTGGGCAAGTAAGTTTAAAGATGTTGAAGTGGGAACATCTGACTTGCATGACAAACAAAGAATTGGATATCCTGTAACAGCAACCACCGAGTTTCACAAGCAAAAGGTTGACAGATTGATTCAGGATGATCATCGTATCACTCAGAGATAAATTTCAAGCATAATAGGCATTTCACAAGAACGTGTGAGTCACATTATTGCTTGATTGCAAATATATTTATTAAATGTTTCAAAACAATTATAAAACTACTTGGGGGGGGGGGATCTAGGGAGAAAGTCACATTATTGCTTTGCTTGGCTATCGGAAGATCTGTGCACGATGGGTACCCAGGATGCTGACGCCTGAAATGAAAGCGCACAGACTTGAAATTTGCCAGGAACTCCTCTCGCGTTATGAGAATGAAGGTGATGCCTTCCTCCTTCGGGGTGACACCTTCTGCTGTCAAGAATTCAATGACTGCATGTTGCTTAAGTCGCATTGACCGACCACATTGGTTATCTAGTCCAACCCCCTGCCATGCAGAAAAAGCTGGTTGACATCAAGCTCCTAGTCTGGTTAAGTTACACATAAATCTTTTGCACACTTACCTGATAATAAGCACCAGTGGTCTTACCTCTAAGCAAATATGCTAAGATTGCATTCTTAAAGAACTACACACACACACGGAAATGTGTCTACTACAGATCTGGTTTTCATTCTTCTGGGAACTTATTTTAAATACTTTTATGACACCAGTTGTAGTCTTACATGATAGGGCAACAAATACAAAAAAGAGGGATGGTAAACCTGAGTACTAAGAGCAATGGTGCTTCTACAATACTGCTCTAAGTGTTGAAAACTGTAGAAACATAAAGGGTGTGTATGTTTCCTACTCTTTCCATGTATGTATATAAAAATCATGACTCCAAATCACATTGATGGGTGCATGTATGGAACTGAAATAAGTGATTCTGGGTAAACAATAATTAAAAAAGCAAAAGTGAAACACATATGTAAAGCTTTTGTTATAATGTAATTATCTACAGTTAAAACCCTTTAGGACAAATCCATTAAAATGACCAATATAAAAATCAGTAGAATAAAAAAAATACCTTCCTGGGCAACTGCCTTGGGTCTAGGGACCAAGTTACCCTACTGGGGCCACATCGAGTTGCTAATCCCCTTCCCATTTGCAAAGAATACTGGATTATTTTCTTATAAAAATGCAAGGCACACAGGGTATGCACAGTGCTAATAAGTGGTCCATAAAGCCTCCCAGGAGTGCTAATAGCCTTGTAAACCAAGCACGTGGCACAGTTCATCCAGGAACCTTGCTTCCAGCAGAATTAATTAATTTGACTAGAAGCAAAGCATATAGATGACCCATGCTTTTTTTGCTTACAATATTATTAATTCTTCCAGAAAAATGTTTGAAACCTTGCTACGAGAACACATATGTCCCATACCATTGGCACTGAGGTTTCAAAATTTGGGATAAGGCTAGTTTTTGCCATTGCAGTTGATTTGGCACTGTGGTGGGGATATCTTCAGGAAAACAACATCAACACATTATTTTGAGTAGTTAATGAGGCTAAATAAGTAGGGTCAGAGAACAAATCAAGCCAACCCTATGACTAGAAGCCAAAATGTCTAAATTGAGGCTTTCATACATTGGACACCTCATGAGAAACCATGGCTCATTAGGAAAAATAATAATCCTCTCTAAAATTGCAGTAGAAAAAGACCACACTAGAAGTAGGTAGACCTAAGCAGAGCTGTTAATAACAGGACTATGAAGGATTATAATAAGAAGTCTCAGGATTACTATAAATTAAAACCAACTTGACACCTCACAACACTAATAACAACCATTGACACTTCAAAATTGCAGCATCACATTCAAGGCTGGAGAATCCTTGAATCTATAGTTTGGTGAAGCAACCAGAAACCTATCCTATAGAGTTCTAATCAACTTTGCTGAAGTATAACATCACAACTCTCCAGCAGGGAATTTCAAGTTCTCATTGATTTACATATCCCAAAATTCTGTAAAATAGACCAGGGCAGCTTGAGTAGTATCATACTATTACAATTTTGCAACAGTTTTCCCCTCTTGTACTTCTGAATGTCTCAGTGTGCAGTACAATTCCAGTATGTTTCTCACTACCATTTCAAATTCTCAGTCTATCATGTAGGCTCATTTACACTACAGAATTATATCATTATTGTTCTACTTTTACTGCCATGGCAATATCATGCAGAATCCTGGGGATTGAAGTTTGGTCAGGTAGTGGAGAGCTCTGGTTGAGAATTGAAAATGTTATTCTCTAAAACTGCCATTCCATAGGATTCCATAGGATGGAACCATATTAGCTAAAGTATAATAAGTGCACTACAATTTTTATAGAATGGATGGGCCACTGGGATTGGTTCTTATGGTGATAACTAATGGAAGTACAGTAGCGTCTCGCTTATCCAACATAAACGGGCCGGCAGAACGTTGGATAAGCAAAAATATTGGATAATGAGGAGGGATTAAGGAAAAAGCCTACTAAACGTCAAATTACGTTATGATTTTACAAATTAAGCACCAAAACATCATGCTTTACAACAAATCAACAGAAAAAACAGTTCAATGCATGGTAACGTTATGTAGTGATTACTGTATTTATGAATTTATCACCAAAACATCACAATGTATTGAAAACATTGACTACAAAAACATTGACTACTAAAAGGCAGATTGCATTGGATAATACAGAATGTTGGATGAGCGAAGGTTGGATAAGCGAGACTCTACTGTAAAGCCAAATACATTTCCAACCCCTTATATGCCAATTGTTTGGAATATTTGAGGAAGTCTCAAGAAATAGTGGTACTGATCATACAAGAATATATATAATTGTTGAAGAATAGATTATTTCAGAAATTACCTACAGATAAACAGATCAAACTTGAAGAAGCAGTTGGTGGGCATAGACATAAACTGGGTGATAGAGAAATGACAAGAAATTGGTAGTCAGAACCTGAAGAAATAACCAGGAGATGTTTGATTGCCATCCGGAGCAGCACTCCCAGCCAACTTGAACTGCCATGTTACACTTTTGCTTATTATTAATAGTAGTGCCAGCAGAATTTATTTTTCATCCTAGTGTGCAAAGAGCACCCCACAGTGGTTCTTGTATAAGGAAGAATATGCATAGATTGACTGCCTAGTGTTATTTGAGAAAGCTGTCCCTCTGATTGCATGTATTGTGTTATTTCGGCTTCATTCTTTCCTTTCTGTTTCTCTTGATGCCCAATGAATGTAGTGGGAGGTGACCCAAGATTTCCAAAAGCCCCTGTCCATTATTATGGAAGAGCTGTAAAATAATGAGAGAGAGAGAGAATAAATATGTGAGGGAAAGAATTTTAAAAGAAGCAAATACATTTGTAGTGCATCATAATGATCAGGCATTACTATATAAGAGTATCCATAGTGCCATTTACAAAAATAAAAAATAAAAATGATTCTGTTATCAAGGAAGCAGAGAGTAAACACGCCAAAGCAATTACTTTGGATGAGAAATAAAACACTGACTTTTTTCTTTCTCTTTCCTCCCTTCCCTTTTGTTTTTGTCATGGTCTTGTTCAGCCCCCGAAATGAAAACATTTACAATAAACTCCCCTTTTATTTTTTAAAACCCTTTAGCATAAAGAGATATACAATCACGAAAGGGTGGGGAGAGAGCTTAGGAGGCATGATCTTTGTGGGCAGCACTGGAAAAAAAAGACCAGGATTAATATTACAGCAATATCACATAATCATCCTGTTTCGTAACTCAGAGAAAGACCCATTAGAAAAAAGGTTCATCAAAGTGATTTTCTGATAGCTTGCAGGTGATCAGGATTCTTTCGTTGTTGTTAAATCCCATTGCTGCATGACTTCAAGTATTTATCATCGACATGTGTGCCTGAATCACGATAAGCATGAGGTTTGGGAGTCATGGACACTCAGATAGGATGTCACCTGAGACACCGTTTGGATTCGGATTCGGATTCCAGAGAGAAAGGAGGTGCCTTGTGCAGGCCAGAGGAGAGGACGGAAGGGGAGGGAGGAAGGGATAGCAGGATTGGGCAGCCCTTGTTTCCAGCTCTAATATCCCAGTGCAATTATTTTGTGGACATCCACTCCTTGCCTGCATGGGAGATAGGGCTATAAGTGTATGTTATTTTTTAATTACAAGGGGGTAGAAAAATCCTGATGATGGGCTGGAAGGTGCCATTGCATTGTTATTTTTTTCTCTCCCTTCGTTTGCTGATTATGTGAGCTGGGCTCCTTTGCTAGCCGATGATAAGCAGAATTTCCATGTTCTCTGCATAATTAATCCATCTCTGCCTCTCTTCATGCCAACTCGCCCGTTATCGCCGGCACATGCCTGAATTGCAAAAGAATCCGCTCTTCAATTGGAACTTATTGATATTCTAAGAAAAAAAAGAGGGTGGGGGGAATGAAAATCCTTAAGTTTAAGCCGCAGATTTTTAAATGGATTAATTTTGTTGCAATCGCAGCCATCTAAGGAGGGAAGGCAGGCAGAGCAAATTGAAAGCATCTCCATGTTAGCAGAATTGGGTCCAGACCACTGAAATGTACTGGCAGAGCTCTCTTTTAAAGTCAGAAAAATTACCATTAATTTACATCACATGAAATACTTTTTATGCTAGAAATATTCAAGAGACGTTCTTTAAATGCCTGCTAATGCTTGATAACATTTCTAACTTTCAACATTTTGCTAGACTTTGATATGACACGATAGGAATGCCTGCCAGTGAGGAATATTATATGTACCAGTAATCTCTTTTTATCACATATTTAGATGATATCACTCTCTTCTTAAACATCCTGAAGTAGGCATTAAACAATGTAATCAGTGTCATGGACTCCTGCTTAGTAGATGCAGGAGAGTCAAAGTTAGTGGGGTATATTAAGACTTTATGAAGTTCTTTTAAAAAAAATATTATTGTTATTTTAGTTGCAGGGGTGGGTGTAATAAACTTAGAAAAAGGAAAATTTTATTGTTGCAGGCTTGTTTGCTAGAGTTTGCTACGACGGTGGACAAATTCTTGAACTACCAAAATACTACGTTTTACCACTCGTATAACTTTTATTGCCTATTATACTGCAGGTTTTTAAGGGAGCGCCTGACATCATGAAATATTTAAGCAATGTTTCACAGAATGACGAGGTCATACATGGGTAGTCAGAGCTAATGGAGAAGTGGATGACATGCCAGTGTTTCATACACATTCAAAATGTTACCAAATATTCTGCTGGCTTTAATACTCCTTTAATACAAGCACTGCATTCATTTCCTTGATCCCAGGAAGCAGCCGAAGCCTTCAGTAAGATAGAGACACATTTTTTTAAAGCCTCAGCTAAGCTTCAGTGTATCTAGCATTCCATGTTCCCATACAATATATACACAACTGTAGAAAGTAATATTGATATTCGCAGTTAAGAGAGGAAGGGAAAAGCTGCTGCAGATGGGAACTTCACTACTTTAAATTGTCATTATTAAGCTGGTCTCTTTGGTTTGATACACACTTTGAAACAGTGTACGCCACTGGTAGAGATACATAGGAAATGTAAATGTGGATCCCTCCTTTCCCAGACTGTTAGAAAAAGTGATGCTTGGGAGATATTTGCTGTCATTGTGTTTCAAATATTGTAATGAAGAAAAGGGCCATCTCAGCACCTTATTGAGGTAAAGATATATGAGAAGCTAATGTGAACAGCTCAAATATGTGTATTTTACTCTGTCATTACAGGAACTAAGCCGAGCCAAGCACTAATATCACCACTCACACAAAAAGATTCACACAACAAAAGGAATCCAGGAACACACAGTTGTTTTGTAACTGAAAGATGCTGTTAAATGTGCAGATTTAGTCTTAATAATATTTCTGAATGTGTGTGCATTCATCTGCATTTGGGCTGAAATAGTATTAACTTAAAATATATTTTTGTTCTGTAGAGAATGTAGTTCTTTTCCTAAAGATATATAGGAATGTTTGAAAGCAGTTTGCTAAATGAATGAACCTATCATCATGAAAATAAGCTTTGGCAAATGTGTTTAAACCATGAAACTATGTAAGCTGTATTTAAAGACATATCTGTATCTGACACATACTATTTAAATTAAAATCCATTTTTAAAGAACAGGACCTGGATTTGAATTGTCAAAGGCTAAAATGGTTTTCAAATGAGCATTTAGCTGGATCCTGCTCTAAATCTGTATTTTTAGAAACCGGGAATCACTCTGTGCATGAGGAGGGGGGTATTTCACAATGTGTTCATTTAAGTCAGAGTCCTGCTCTGTGGCCCGTTATCCCTATTAAAATAAATAGGCTAACTATACATAACTGATCTTTAAAATACATTGGTAATATAGTAAGGTCAGCAGTAATGTGCCAGGCTTCAATCCTCATCTTCCATTAAGAGGACTGTTTGAACCTTTTTGGGGTTTCACGTGATCTGTCTTCATAAAAGGAATGTTTAATGGCACTATTCTGCTTGCCCATTCCAGCATTCAAAATTCACAACACATTGCATTTATCAATACATGACAAATAAATACATCTGCAGCATTGCTGTGAAAGAAAAAAGCTTCCATTTTTTTCCAGGTTACTGCATAAAGCTAAGCACACAAATGTACTGAGACCACAGGCCTGCAATGAAAAAATCCCTTTTCAACACTATAGCTATTTTTGTTGTATTTTTGGAGTGTTGAATTAAAATAAACATAATAAAGGTGTCATACAATACACAATTCTTTCTCAAATTTCATTACTAATTTCAATATTAATTTCATCCAGTCACATCTCACAAAATAGAAATGGGGGCTGGACTGGATGGCCCTTGTGGTCTCCTCCAGTCTATGATTATCAAAACAAGTTATGAAAAACATTGTATGTAATGGAGCAAATCTTGGGACATTTTTGGATTAATAACACCAAATTACTATAACACCAGCATACATGAAAATGATCCTCAATTTTGCAAGCCTGTGTTAATGTAGGTAAAGATAAAGGTTTTCCCCTGACATTAAGTCTAGTTGTGTCCGACTCTGGAGGTTGGTGCTTATCTCCATTTCTAAGCCAAAGAGCTGGGATTGTCCGTAGACAACTCCAAGGTCATGTGACCTTGTTACCGTCCCGCCAGAGCAGTACCTATTGATCTACTCATATTTGAATGTTTTTGAACTGATAGGTTGGCAGAAGCTGGGGCTAGCAATGGGAGCTCACTCCGCTCCCCAAATTTGAATTGCTGACATTTTGGCTAGCTAGTTCAGCAGCTCAGCGGTTTAACCCACTGTGCTACCAGGGGCTCCCGATGTTAATGTACTGTTTACTAAACAGTCTACTAAACTACTGTTGATAATGTATTGTCTACTGAGTATGTGGAAATATATTAATAATGTAACTTCAGCTGAATTAGATGTATTACAATCAAGCAATCAATTTGTAAAACTTTCCATGGCAATGCTATAATACAGAAAATGAACTCAAGCATACTCTTGCAATCCCTGTCAGAAGGAATGACAATTATTGTGTTGGTGCTGGAGGTGATAATGATAGGCCTCTATACAACCCTTTCTAATATTTGAAGTTTTCTCATAAAACAACCCTGTAGTGCAGGTCAGGATTATTATCCCCATATTGCAGGTGAGTAAGAAGTCTGCAACTTATCTTAGGTGTAATAACGGTGCATCTCCACAATATAATTCATGTAATTTGACACCACTTTAAGTGCCATATCTCAATGTTATGGAATCCTGGGAATTGTCATTTGGTCAGGCACCAGCACTCTTTGACAGAGAAGGCTAAAGACCTTATAAAACTACAGCTCTCAGGATTCTATAACACTGAGCCAAGGCAGTTAAGGTGGTGGGTGTTAAACTGCATTAATTCTACAGTGGAGATGCACCCCTAATGTGTTCATGGAACCAAGGAATTCCTAAGTGGAGGCTCCTTCTTTGGAGGCTTTTAAGCAGAAGCTGGATGGTCATCTGTGGGGGGTGCTTTGAATGTAATTTTCCTGCTTCTTGGTAGGGGTTTGGACTGGATGGCCCACGAGATGTCTTCCAACTCTATGATTCCAAACATCACAAATGTATTTCAGCATTAAAAAGCCTCAAGAGAAGAGGGGTGCATAGTAACTCTGAAGAATTTTGTCAACAAATGCATCCAACATACCAGAACAGTCCATTCAGAATAACAATACTGAATTACCACACAGTTCCCAATATTGATGATAAAAAGGTAAAGGTTTTCCCTGATGTTAAGTCCAGTCGTGACTGACTCTGGGGGTTGGTGCTCATCTCCATTTCTAAGCCGAAGAGCCGCCGTTGTCCGTAGACACCTCCAAGGTCATGTGGCCGGCATGACTGCATGGAGTGCCGTTACCTATTGATGATATGAAATACCATATTTACTCGAGTTTAATGCACCCTTTTTTTCCTATATTACATTGGCAAAATTAAACTGCACATTATATTAGATGGTGCATTAGAATTTCACACTTAAACCTGCTTGTGTCATTGGCAAGTGATCCCAGGTGGGATATGGAAAAGAGAGCCAGCAACGGCTGTGAAAAGATAGGTGGGAAGCCTCACCCCTCCATTGGGCCACTACCGGCTCCTCACCAGGCCTGATGGAAGGGCATGGCTTTCCAGTAGTCTCTTCGCAGCCACCACTTCCTTACATTACATTCAACAGCAGTTCTTATAATACTAAAATTTAGAATCAACCAATGGTGTTGATCTGGAAGGAGGAGTATAGATAACAGTACTCTCTCTCATAATTCCATGTCTGATGCTGACAATCCACACAACATATCCACTTTCTTGTTACTACTGAGCAACCACACAATGGTCTTCTGCACACTATGCTCTATCAAAAACCCATGGATTGCACCAGTATTGATCTAGAACACACTATCAAATATATTAGTTACATTTAAGTTCTCCAATGCAACCACATCTCTTCAGATCCTAAAGACAGAAACTCGAGGTGGGGATTTATCAAACCACAACATTTTTACAACAAGGATTTCTCAAACTACAATATTCAATTAATGTGGTGGTGAAGAAATAAATTGACAAGAAAAGTAATACTGAGGAACAGGCCCGTAGCCAGGATTTTGATTGGGGAGGGGCTGGGATTTTTGGTTGGGGGGGGGGAGTCTGGGTGAGGGGGGATCTACCCTAGCAAACCTTTTATATTGTTATCCCAATAACCCCTGGTGATCAGATCATGATATGAATAAATATAACAGTTTAAATAATAAATGTAAGGCTATTTTTGTGAGAATTTCGGGGGGAGGGTGAAGCCTCTGACGCCCTCCCCTCCAAGCTACATTCCTGCTCAGGAACCATTTCCTACAAGATAGACCAAAACCACAAAACTTCCCAATTCCCTCTTCCTTTTTGTGCCTCTACAAAGAGTCATCCAAGATGGTATGGTGAGAAAAGCCTTCCCATTCACCCATACCATCCGAATTCCATTCCAAGGTTGCAGGAATGGAAAACAGAACACTCAGAATGTGCAAGGATCAAGTCTATTTCCGTGGACTTACTTATTTTCCCAGCTTGAAGTGTGCTCTATGCTACTTCCATGTATACTTTTGCTTTTATAGGAAAAATCAGTCTATATTCAGGAGCAGTATTTATAGGGGGAAAAAACAGTCTATATACCCGAGCAGTATTTTTAAGACTATGGGGTGCAGTTTGCAAACATTTCCTTTGTTTGTGCACACGTATGCCCATTTCCTGAAGTATGTTGAAGGCATTTTTCTAAGCACCTTTTCCAAATGTGTGCATTTTATTAGACCCATTTTTCATATTCCAGGAACTCTGTGGATGTTTGAACACCAACAGTCAGCCTACGTTTTAAGGTGGTGTAGATTGGGGAAATCTGCTTCCACTGCACATTCCTTACTCATTTATATGTGTACATCTTTTCCAATTTACAATATCCTTGGGTGCTCTTACCCTATTGCATAGATGCTGCTGAAAGTATATGTCATTTTCAAGAGTCAGCTATATACACTGACTTTGTGTTTTGCTTTGAACATCTACCATGACACCACAATCTTCCTCAAGATGTGTACAATATTCAATGACTACAATTGATACCAAGTTTATGAGCTCGTTGCCTTATAACAGAGAAGTGGCTTTCTATTGTCTTATAGTCATTATGGAGCATTTGTTATTAGAAAACTACCCAATGGTGAGGTTTTGAAATTATGGTGCTAACTGAGCAATTCATTTATAGCAAGGAGTGCTATAAAACCTCTACCCAGGTTCAGACCCAAAAAGCAGTGTCAAGGAATTGTGAACTATATTTCAAAGGAGGAAATCTGTAATTATTATTTTTTGTACACGTACAAAAACAATCTATAGAACTTGGAATGCTCAGATAGTTATTTTTCTCTGATGTTTCTTTTTAGTCACATTTACATAAGAATTTGTAGAATATATTTTTTTCTGAGAGATATAATGAAGAGTAAGGAGAAAAAACAGTCAAAAAATCCATCCGGCTGCCAAAACGTGACAAATTACAATAGTTGCTTTAGCCAACTGAGTGAATAAAAGGAGTGTCCAATTTTCTCAATCTTTTGAAAGAGCAGGAAACAACTGATCCAAAATACAAAATGACAAAAATATTCATATCCCCCAAAGCACCTATGAGCACTTGGTACCATTTGGCAGAGCTCAAGATAAAAGTCACCCTTAAAACCTGTTCAGAACTGAGCATATTCTTTATTTCGCCATTTGAAACATGGGATTATTTCCTGCAGGCATTTGGAAGGGCAATTTCTGTAGGACAGAGCGGTTTGCCAATTAAAAAAAATCAGAGTTGGAAACCATCTGCAGACAAAATGAAAACAGGTCCAATTCTGTGGAAATCAGCTAATGATCATTTATGGAGTTCTTCCCCCACCCTTCCTCACCCCTGGAACTTTATTGGAAGGAAATGAATTGCAAAAGCAAGTTGGAATTGAAAAATATTAAACAGTTAACTGTTGATTAATTCGGTTTTGTGTCTTTGAAATATACTGAATGTTCTCTGCCAGTACTCATAAATGCACAAGAGATTCACATGCACAAAAATGATCTGAATTTTGTCCGTGCAGCACTACCTTCCCTTATTTCAGTGACATGTTTAAAAATACCATAACACAAAAAGCTGTTTCCTTTTGGCTGGCATATGATCTTTAAGCATGTTACGCAGTGATGGCAAATTTAACCCCTTGCCTCCACAGTATGGGATTCTACAGAGAGAGAAAATGAACTTAATCCTCTAGGCACAAAATCCACTCTACGGCTGTTTCAAGCTCCTTTTTTCCACAGATCAGCTCCAGCCTCTGTCCAGTACTGGAATACTAGATGAAATATTTAGAATGCAAAACGATTGCATTCACAGCTGAGTATATGCTGAAATATTAAAGAGACTGATTGCTATCTTGAAGAGGAGATTGTTACAGAAAGCAAATCAAGTATCCAGTTTGAATTCTGAGAATACACTGCTTATTCTTTTTGGCTGATGCCATTCTTCTGGCTCATTCCAGATACTTGCAGAGGAACTTTTGACATATTGGGTGGTGGGTGGGTGGAGGGGAGCAAGCTTGTTTTCTGCTGCTTCAGAGACGAAGATATGGCAAAATGGATTCAAATTTCAGGAAAAGAGATTCCACCTAAAATTAAGAAGGGTTTCTTGATAATTTTTGTTGAACGGTGCCTTGGAGAGTGGTGGAATCCCTTTCTCTGGAGGCTTTTAAACAGAGGCTGGCTGGAAGGTCACCTCTCAGGAGTGCTTTGGTTGTGTAGTTCTGCATGACAGGAGGTTGGCTTGGATAGCCCTTGTTGTTTCTTCCAACTCTATGATTCTATAAGCACCACTTTAGGTAAGATCATGCTGGTAGCTTTCAGGCAGGAAGCCACAGATTTCCAAATGCTTGGGACCAGAAGTATTTTGGATTTCTGATATTTCCACCCAGAATTTGTATACTCTTGTATATGAACATGAGAGATCTTAGAGATGGTACCCAATTCTAAATATAAAACCAATTTATGTTTGATGTAGACCTTAAACACATAGCTGGAAAGTAATTTTATAAGCAATATTTTGAATACTTTGTATGTGAAATAAAGTTTCTGTATAGCAAACAATAAAAAAGCAAAGGAATTGCTACATCTTCCA
The DNA here is from genome assembly GCF_035594765.1 of Anolis carolinensis. Classification (NCBI taxonomy): domain Eukaryota; kingdom Metazoa; phylum Chordata; class Lepidosauria; order Squamata; family Anolidae; genus Anolis; species Anolis carolinensis. The sequence goes on along the minus strand of NC_085844.1, from coordinate 25,897,682 downwards.
TGTAGACACATTTTGGAATTCCAGATAAGAAATGCTCAATCCATACAAGAATTTAAAGAACTAAAAACAATTTAGTAGTTTCAAAAATCCTATTTAATAGTTTAAAAACCCAAAGATTTAAGCCTGGACCATATGAAGGATAGTAGAAAAGTAATGAGACTGATTTTCTTTTAAACATGAATTTTATTCTGTGTCCAAATCAAGGTTATCCCCTTCAAAGTAGTCCCCTTGGGCAGCTACACAGCGACAGAGGCATTGCTTCCATTGTTCATAGCAGTGCTGGAAGGCTTTTCCTGGAATGTGTTTCACCTTGTCGGTTACGCTTTTCTGGATATTATCCAAAGTACCAAAATGGCACCCTTTTAGGTGGTTTTTGAGCTGGGGGAATAAAGTGAAGTCTGAAGACTGAAGAATTTTGGCTCTCTCCCAAGTTCAGAAGATCAACACCCCCCCCCCCTCCAATTGGCCTTTTACTCAGTTGTGAGGGTTTTTTTTTTTTTGAAACATCTCCATTCTGCTGTCCATTTCATAATGCAATTCACAAACACTTCATATCAGACACTCTCAACAGTTGTGTAGCAACTGTAGCAAGTTTATGGCAGGGGTTAACCTAACTGCCATGTGAAGGTGTAGGTAGCAGCATTGTCGGTTCTGTTGTAAAAGACTATATAATTATTATAATCATAGAATCAAAATGTTGGATGCATCTTGTGGGGCAAGTACTTCATTGTCCTGCTTGATGTAGAAGTCCTCCAGCAAGATAAAACCTCACACATATCAGGTAATCTATTTTATTTTAAAATAGTCCACTCTCTGTGTGGACTCAAAGCAGCTAACAACTACACAATCTGGTCACAGTTTGAAATTTATCCTACCATTTGACAGAAATTGACCCTACTGTGACTCCTATTTACATGGAAGAAAAAATCACAGTGAGATTCCACTTGTTCAACATGCCCTGGATTTGTTTGCGTGAAATTTGGTAGGCCTATCATTTTAATTTTTCTTTAATGATTTAATGAATTTTCTTAAATTATTTAATGATTATGCATTAGCACAAGCGTTTTCACCTCCAGCCTTTAAATGACTGTAATGAGGGAAGAGGACGATGTTGTTATCTATAAACAAATTGGAAGTATTATTACAAACAGAATCAATATTAAGCATGAAGGTACAACACAACTAACCCAGAGAAAGATCCAGCCCAGAACTGCTTCAATTTGCTGTAATAGTTTCCAGTCTCACACATTATCTTGGCAGGATTGCTATGATGTTATGCAGGTAAAGGATTTCAACTATGAAACAAAATAGCATCTAAGTAAACTAATCCTCAATTCTATTAGTCAAAAGAAAAAACAAGGTTAAATATATTGTCCTGCTGGGCTTGTTTTTACACACAATTTAAAAATATTTTCCTTCTAGTGACTTTAAAAAAAGATGCCTAAGACACAAATACATTGCTCACTCGACTGCATGCGATTTATGTACTTTGATTTATAAACAAATCCTTTGTGATTTGAGCTAATATTCTTTATACAACTAATACACAAAGTGCTTGCAAAATGACTCTTAAATAAAGATTAATATACAAGTTCTGAAGGTCGATGTTTACACAATCACCTCCCACGTTCATTAAAGTGTATATTTTCATGAAAATACACAGTAGAAAACCCCAGTTTTAAGATTAAATCCTACACAGTTTATTTTCTACTACAGAAGTAGGATTTAGGAGTTATTGTATGACTTATTATTACTACTATGTTTCTAGGATTTTTAGCTGTATTCTACATTCTGTGTTGCAGATCTTTTAAGAATATGGTGTTTGACATTATGATATTTTACTGCCAGATGAGACAAGGCATCTTCATGCAGAAAACAGTAGGCTGTGTGGTTTCATCCTACCATTCAAATGGTAAACCAAAATAGAGTATTTTCTCATAAGTAGTTGTTTTTAAAAAGTGCATTTGTCCATCATGCAAACAGGTATAGCACGAGACTATAAACTTCCTATCCATGTTCATAACTTTCCATGTACATAACAAAATCATTGCTTATTATTTTTTGTTGAATATGGCAATCTATGGTTTTAGAAAACCATAGTTTGCTCTCAGACAAGGACTACAAACTATAGTAAAATTATACTGCGGAATCATTGCTGAATGACAAATTAACAGCTTCTCAAACCATAATTGGCCTCATTGAGATAGAGCACCAGTTAATGTTTTGCCAAGATTCATAAAAGACGTTCTGTGAAAAACCAAACTGTGCATTGCATGCCTACGAGACCTTCAGGAACCAGATATACCAAAACCCAAAGCAGTATCCATATCCTGCTGCTGTGAATGAGGATAATCAACACTCTCGCCATTCTTTTAAGTAGTTCAGCTACTCAAAAAGTAATTTTAAAGTTCATTTTGATCTAGTCTTTGACCCACCTACTCAACATTTGCCTTTTTTTCTCAGGAATTATTCTGGATATATTCTTGGCTCATGCTTACACCTCCTCGCACTCTATTTGATCTCGCAGCTATTCCTTTTTCTCTGTCATCACTTTCTTCTTTCTTTTCCCCTTTCTGACTCACCCCCTTTCTGTTAAGTCTTCTTTTCATGATTATCAGTGAATTATTACGGATTCTCTTTCTTCTCACACTGTTCCTCTCTTATCCCCTGTTCTGCTCTTGTTCATCCCCCAGTTCTGCTGTTACTCGGTTTCTTCTACTTTGTCATCAGCACTAGACCTTTTTGTTCCATCTGTTCCATATTGGTCTTGACTTCACCAACTTCATTTAACACTTTTGCTTTAGTTTGCTGTCTTTGTTCTTGTTCCCATGGGTTTTTAAACACTATAGCACATAAATCCCAGATTCTTATTAATTTCAGATTACTGTACATTTTGTACTTTTATACTTCAATCTGTTGGGCAAATTGACATTCTCTAAACTTATTCATTAGAGTTGTTCTAGTTGGCACTATTTTCAGTTTACTTCTTCCCTGTTCTTTCTATCTTGGTGGTTCTCAGCCTGTGGGTCCCCAAGTGTTTTGGCCTACAACTCCCAGATATCCCAGCCAGTTTACCAGCTGTTAGGATTTTTGGAAGTTGAAGGCCAAAACATCTGGGGACCCACAGGTTGAGAACCACTGTTCGATCTCTTTTCACTCTTAGGGTGCATCTATACCAGGCATGGCCAAATGTAGGCAATCCAGGTGTTTTGAATTTCAACTCCCACAATTCCTAACAGCTTGTGGGCTGTTAGGAATTGTGGAAGTTGACGTCCAAAACACCTGGAGGGCCGAAGTTTGTCCATGCCTGATCTATACTGTAGAATTAATGGGGTTTGTCACCACATTACCTGCCATGGAATGCCACGGAATTATGGGAGTTGTAGTTTTACATGAACATCAGTCATCTCTGCCAAAGAATGCTGGTGCTTCACCAAACTACAAATCCCAGGATTCCATAGCATTGAGCCAGGTCTGTTAAAGTAGTGTCAAGCTGTGTTAATTCTATAATGGAGGTGGGACCCTCAGTCACGTGTTTCAGCAAGTGTACTTAATTTTGCTATATATGTATATTTACACAGAAGTCAACTTAGCCCTGGTGGTGAAGTGCATTTAAGCACTGAGCTGGAGACCGAAAGGTCCCAGGTTCAAACCCCGGGAGTGGCGTGAGCGGCCGCTGTTAGCTCCAGCTCCTGCCAACCTAGCAGTTCGAAAACATGCCAATGTGAGTAGATCAATAGATACCGCTCCAGTGGGAAGGTAACGGCGCTCCATGCAGTCATGCCGGTCACATGACCTTGGAGGTGTCTACGGACAATGCCGGCTCTTCGGCTTAGAAATGGAGATGAGTACCAACCCCCAGAGTCAGACATGACTGGACTTAACGTCAGGGGAAACCTTTACCTTTACCTTACCAACTTATCAACTTAGAACTTATCTTCAAATAGATCAAAGATCAGAGCCAAACAATGCAATCATGTGTATGTTTTCAAAAATAAATTGATACTGCAGCTGTTACTGTTTAGTATCACAGACCAAAGACTTCATCTCATGGCATATATAAATAATTTGGGATCGTTGCTTTTCATTTTAGCTTCATAAAGCCCCATGTTGAAATTAAATGGATGCTTTTTCTACCCACATCACATGGTTTCCTTCTTTCTGCTTTCTTTTCTAATTATCAATTTGTCTTCTCATCACATGGGAGACAACTTTCTCCTCCCACTGACTCCTCTCCCATTTTCTTTGGATATTACAATTTCTGGTTATCAGTACAGATAGACTTAGCTTTTGAATTGAGTGCTATTTATTTTACATTTTTAAAAAGATATAAATTACCGCTTCTTCCTCCTCAGTCTCAAAACAGTAATGGTGGAAGAAAGGAATCAATACTGCCCATCTCAACTTCTCTCTCCATGATGATTTCATTGTTATGTTTACAATCAGGCAAGGGGGAATTCCCATCACATTGCAAATTGTGTGTTTTTACATGTCTCTACACAGGGAATGCAAAAATAAGTGGACTGTTAATCTACTTAGGAAGCATAGGAAAAAAGCTACACTGAAACTGTGAAATACCTGGAACCCACTGTACAACTTGCGTTATGTGACGGGCTCTGTTAGTAACCGTTTTGTAAGTGTGTAGAAATGCTGATTTTATTGCATGTGATAAAGTACCAAGATGACCCCACAGTAGTCTGGAGAGGAAATAAAGAGTGGATTGGAAATAGTTCTTGCTTTTCCCATCTACTCACCTCATCCATAATTTAAACTTGTAGGAAAAGACAGGCCATTTAAAAACCTCTCTAAAGAACCTTATTAATAAGGAAATAAATTAGATGAATTTTCAATGGCTGTCATTAACTTCTTTGTTATTTGTTGTTAATTGCAACCAAGTTTCAATTTTCAAGTTATAGTGACTCTATGAATGAGAGACATCTAAAATAATTTGTTACTAACAATCCTTCTCAAGACTTGCGAAATCAGGGCTGTGGCTTCATTGACTTTCTTAACTTTGTCCACTTTTAATGTAGTCTTCTAAGTGCCTTCTACTTTAAAAAGCATTCTCATTTTTTCTAAGGCCATGTTATCTCAGAGATGCAAGAAAAAACAGAACTCACAAAACTTGTTCCCCCAAGAAACTGGGGTACCAAGCCCTGTACAGGTTCCATTTATTTTGGTGGTGCTCAGAGTTAGGAATTTCTCAATTGATTGTACAATAAATATATAAGGTTAAATTCAATAATTGGCTCTAGCTAGAGTAGATCTGTAGAGTAGACCCATGGAGATACAGAGCTAACTAAAGGGTTGGCTTACTAAATTTCTGTAAATTTAATACATCTGCTCTGTTTGGGCTAACAACTGGATTTAGGCAATAAGCTATAAATCATTAATTCATAAAGTGTAATACAACTGTTTATAGCATACTGTGTGGATTTCTGTAATCAGGAATGTCCCTGTTTTTAAACACTATATTAATTACCAGCACCATCTGTGCCAAACAATAGGGAAGCAATATTTTAATACAATGACTTCATGCATGTCAGTTATCTTAACATTAAACCCTGCAGTTTTGTTGCTATGATTTACCTGTCTACTAATTTAAATATCTTATGTTCTTACAAGGTTAAAACTGTGAATACATGAATCAAAATTAAATATACTAACAGGTTCAGCACAGATCTATTTCATTTGTTTGCATATTGACTGATAGTTTTGTTTACCCTCCCACCCCAGATATTATCAGCAATAGAATTCTATGGTCAAAGTTTTAGTTACACACATTATTGTGCTCAAATCCATTTTACGATATAATACAGTATGTTAAAAACTCATGTGGATCCAATCAGAGGCCTATTAAGTCCAGCACTCTGTTTTTCATAGTGGTCAGCCAAATCCCTATAGGAAACCTACAAGCAGGGCACGAGATTCTTCTCCTTTGTTGTCTGATGACTGGCATTTATAGGCACACAGTCTATAGTAGTGGTTCTCAGCTTCTGGGTCTCCATGTGTTTTGGCCTAAAACTCCCAGAAATCCCAGCCATTTTATCAGTTGTTAGGATTTCTGAGAGCCGAGGGCCAAAATATCTGGGGACCCACAGGTTTAGAACCATTGGTCTACAGTCTATGATCTTGGTAATGTCATGTAGCTGACTAGTAGTAATTGGAAGCTCTATTCTCCATAGAGATGTCCAAGGAGGAAATCAGATGAGTAAACTGATGCATTTCAAGCGGCTGCTCATGTCTGAGCATTGTTGTTTCGTTTAGAATTCGCATGATGCATGCTATGCTTGGATCAATCCAGGGTACAGTTCTGTCATCAGCACGACTATTTTCAGTTCACAGTATGTCTGATAGGGCAGGGAGACATAAAGTAGCACAGTTCCACTATTACATTAGGGGGAAAAATCTTGAAAAGCAACCAGTGCTGTTGTTGGTGATAGAAACAATCAAAACATCCCAAGTAGTCTGGAGAGGTAATAGGGAATGGAATGTCAATAAGTCCCTTACTTATAAAAGGGACTCTCTATAAGGCGATTGAACATTACTAGGGTTGTGAATCATAGTTTTCTTTTCTTTTTACTGAATGAAATTACAGAAGTTGTATATTTTTCAAAGTGAGGTTTTTTTTTTTTGCATTTTCAAAACTATCTTTGCACCATTCACACAAAAGGGTTTTGCCTAACCATGATACTTTTGAGGGAAATACCGCTGTTGCCTTGTATTTAAAAGTAGGGCACTGATTAGTTATTTGCCTTATTTAATCAATAATCCTCCCCTGTATGCATGTGGCTTGTTTAACAAAGGGGGAAAGAGACTACAGTAGTTTATTTTCTGCTCTGTTGCTTCCTCCCGCATAGATTAATACTCTCTTGTCATGACTTCATTTCCTTCCACACACCTCTTCCTCTCTGCATCAACCAGTGGTCCCCTATTCATCTTTCCTCATCCACAAAAATGTTTTTTTCAGGTAAGTTTTGCTGATGACTCCAAACATCAATTTCCTTATGGTCTAAAATTCAAGTGGGCCAACATTGTATTTTGAGTATTTCCCATTGTATACATTCAGACTTTCTTTTCTTCCTTCTTTCCTTCTGATTCCTGATTTCTACTGCTTACCATTTCCTGGCCATATTTTTAATACTTTTTCATTTCTTCCAGAAAGATATATTTGCCCTCTTGTTTTGCCAGGCATTCTATATTCAGCCTTGTTCACTGCTTTTAAATGACTAGCTTTCATGAAACCTTGGCTGATTCTCATCCTTAAACTGTCATTGGCATACATGACCTTCAAGTGTACATGTCAGAAATGAGTTGTAATGGTTTTTATCAGAATTTTCACTTGCTGGTATACTTCTTTTCATATGCATCCCGGATAACACTGTTGGCAAGAAATTTGCAGGAGTGAAGTCAGTAATGAGACTCCAGTAGCTTTAAATTGCCCAAAGCACACATTCTCCACAGTAGAAATTAACTGGTTATTTACAGCCACTCCATCTTCTTACTATATAGTAGTGTACGGTATTTTTTACATGGTTTACCCAAGGCCTTCTGCGGTGTGCTTTAGCTCTCAGATCTGAGAGGAAATATATTTTCTAACTGCATTGTGTGCCTTGCTCTATCTCAGAGCATTTTGGCAATCACCAAGCTGTTTTTGACTGACCAGAAATTCTGGGCTTTGACTTGTCCCAAGAGACCTTCACATTTCATCTTTTTCAGGTTCTTTTTTGCTTTACTTTTTCTTTTAACGAACATTTGACATAGCCAATGAGAACCCTGAAGGTATGCTTCTTGATTTCTTGTACTTCTAAAGGCAAGAGAAAATGGAAAGGTTTTGCTTTAGTGTTTGCTTCACAGTAGACTACTTATCATATTTCATTTCAGAGATTTGTAGAAGTCATATCCATGTCTAAAATCTCATGAAAATATTTCTGAACTTGGAAAAAGTTCCAGATATTCTGAAGCTTCTCTACAAAACACACGTGTGTTTTACCAAAGTCTGATTCATGCTGTCTGGTACAATGGACTGACATTTCTCCCACTAATGTGTGAGGAATCAGTACCATATTTTATTTATTTATTTATTTATTTATTTATTTATTTATTTACATCATTTATATTCCGCCCTTCTCACCCCGAAGGGGACTCAGGGCGGATCACATTACACATATTAGGCAAACATTCAATGCCTTTTAAACACAGGACAAAGACAAACAAACATAGCTCCGAGTGGGCCTCGAACTTATGACCTCCTGGTCAGTGACTCATTGCTCTCCCGTCTGCGCCACAGCCCCGGGTCTTTATTTGTCCCATATCACTATGACATTCACTTTATTTTTATAACTAGCCACAAATAGTAGTTAATGGCTTGTGGACCCCCACCAGTCTGTGGACTACCACTTTGAGTAGCACTTTTTTTTTTTTTTAGAGGAAAGGCATTCAGCCTTCAGCAATCTGTAGACATAACTGCCACAGTAGAGTTAAAGAAAGTTGGTTGTAAATAATGTTTCCCTTTCCTGTAGCTTTTCTAACTCTGTGATTCTTATTTTAGATAATTTAGATAATTTTTGATGATTCTATGTTGCTCACGGACATTTAAAACTACTTTTGAATCATTTATATAAACATAGAAAAAACCAATCATAAAAATGAAGAGCCTTAATAAAATAATTGAAAGCAGTTTTCAATGACAATAACCCTCCTAACATTTGTTCTTCCAAAATAATTTGCCAATACTTGAAAGATAAAACAGAATTATGCAAAAGCAAACAAACAGCCCAACTTAATTCATGTAAGATGATGATGTTGATTCTCCCCTCCCCAATCCTGACAGTGTATCTGCACCATTGGCCAAAACGTGGGTTTTCCAACACCCAGTCAGGAAATGCATTTTTGTACAAAGAAACCACCTTTTTTGTAAAATATTTTCCCCCAAATTTGAGATATGTGATTCCTGGGTGAAAAATATTCCTTCTCACACAGTGGGAAGTAAAATGGTTAATTATTCCTCCTTGCATGTGAGGACAAAATGGTAAAATATTTACATGCCTAGTATACATTGCAAAACACACGCATATGCTCATCATATATTCTTATTTGTGGTCCTCATGTTGTATTTATCATGGAAAGCAAGATAATGTATTTGAAGTTGCTCTCACAGACTCACACACAGCAGAAGGAAAGTCTGTTAAAGGTTGCACCCTGAGGTCCCATCTACACTGATCATTTAATGCAGTTTCAAACTGGTATTGAGAAAACTAGTTGTGCTGTGCAGATGATAACATAGGAAATTCTGGAACCAGTTTGAGGCCCAATTGGTGATTACACTAACCTTAGGGCACTGATACTCATTAAAGGCTTTCTTTTGTGCACTTTTGTGGGATTATGTTGTGTGGTCAAACTGCATTAAAGTCTGGTCAAACTGTCAGTGCAGGTGAGGCCTGACTGAATTAATTACATATAAGCATCTCTGAATCCATTAGACATAAATATCTGACTGATGAGAATGATTTTAAGGAGACCTTAATCTGGGTCTCATTTAATCAAGAATCCAACAGGATTTGATCTGTGAATATCACTTTTCCCCCCAGGGGAACCAAGAGGGAGATTTAGCTGCCAAAGTCCCTCAAAATAGTATCAGGTGGGCAGTGAAACTACAAGGGTGCCAAAAATTCTTGGGTAACATGACCTCTCTGCCCCAATTAAGGGAAGAAAGGACAAAATCCCATTGTGTCCCAGCTAGTATGACACTAGTATTTAATAAACTGTGCCCTAGTTGTGTAGATGGTGTATGAATTGACCCTATTTTCTATTTCACCCGAAATACAGTTTTGAGTGAGAGCCTCTGCAGAACTGATTGTTAGAGGCAAAACATTTCTACAGAGATTGGCTGGGAAATAAATCACTTCTAATGAGTTTTTTTCTGAAATAATTTTCCCTCCTAGATAACTCAAGCTCTACAAATGGAACATGTACCACATTTAGCAACCAAACAATAGTTCACATTGCTCACTTATTCAGATTCTGCCATATTGCCAGATTATACAAGAAATCCCATTTTGAATGTCCCAAATTTCCTGTTATTCAACAGCTGTAGAATTGGCTGCAGTTTTGTCAGCCTGACAACAGAACTCTGCTTGGGCAACAAGAGCAAGAGATGAAAATGGGGCCTGAGGCAAATATTCAGAGGAATTTACCACCTGGCACTGTGGCACGAACACTGTGACATCCTTCTTTGAAGTTCCGTGGTATAAAACGCACAAGTGCTGAAAAACTAATTCGGTCACACAGAGAGATGGGTTTTTATCCTTTTAAAACAGATTCATATTTTCAGCTAACAATGAACAAATTTCCACAGAACACGAAAAGAACCTGCTCACACAATTGCTATCTTTTATCAAAGTTAGGTAACAAACTGAGGCCGGAGTAAGTAAGGAAATCAACCAGAGGTGATGAACAAAAAAACCCCCAAGTAAAACAGTGCCAAGATGAAAAGCATTTCAAAGGACATACTCTTTCAGCACTCTTAAAACAATCCAAAAAACAATGTGAAAAACAATTTTAGTAACCACTAGCTTTGCCTGGCCACGCGTTGCTGTGGCTTATGGGAAATATTTGTTGGCCAGGTGGAATAGGAGTGAATAGCCTTGCAGCGTGAAAGTCTGGCCGTTTTGTGGAGTAGTTGGAGTTGTAGCATTAATCAAAGAGGCACTTTGAAGTGTGGGTACTTCCTTAGTAGGGGAATTCTTGTTTGGCCAGATTGAATGGTATTGAATAGGTTTGTAGGTTAAAAGCCTGGTCGGTTTGCACATAAGGTATTGTTGCTAGGCGAGGTTGAATGGGACAGAGTAGTGTTGTGGTTTCAAAGTTTGGGGGTTTTGTATGTAGGGGAAATGTTGGTTGGCCTGGTTGAAAAGTATTGAATAGCCTTGATGGTTGTAAGCCTGGTCGGTTTTTACCTTGCGGAATCCTTGGTTGGTCAGTTTGAATAGGAATTAATAGTGTTGGTGTGGGAGGTTTGAATGGTGGAATTAGCCACATAATGGAGTTGAAATCAGATAATCTGTATTTTCTAGGGTCAATAGTATGGATGAGGTCTAAATGCAGTTTGTCTGTGCCCTGGGATACAGGCGTGGGCCAACTTGGGCCTTTGCTGCAGGTGGTTTGGACTTCAACTCCCAGCATTCATAACAGCCTGAGTCCCTTTTGTTTTTTCTCTCAGAATCTTAAGGTGTTAGAAATGGTAAGAGTTGAAGTTGAAAACAGCTGGGTGAAGAGTACCTGGTCGCCTGTTGTGGTCGTTGCTGTTGTGATTGTGTTTTTAGTGTAATTGTATTGTATCTTACTTGAAGCAGGGATGATTGATTGTGTTGGCAATTTTTGAGTTTGGGGGGTTTGGGGTTTTGTTGTTTTGTGAGTCGCCGTGATGCCAAAAGCCTTTTATATATATAGATTACTTTGTTGTTGAAGATTAGTGGAGGCTATAAAGTACAAACAGTGGGAATAATACTGTTTACAGCAGTGGTCCTGGGGGTCAGTTTTTTGCTACTAGAGTTACCTGTATGGAGAATGGTCTTGTAACTAAAAGAGACAGTAAAAACACTTCTTGTTTTGGGTTGCTGTGAGTTTTCCAGGCTGTATGGCCATGTTCCAGAAGTATTCTTTCCTGACATTTCACCCACATCTATGGCAGGCATCCTCAGAGGTTGGGAGGTTTGTTGGAAACTAAGTAAGTGAGGTTTATGCTAATCAAGGCAAACTGCAATGTTCACACATAGCTCAAGCAGAGAAACGTTTTTCCCCCCACCCTGGACATTCCACAGATATATAAACCTCAGTTACTTAGTTTCCAACAGAAAGCTCAACCTCTGAGGATGCCTGCCATAGATGTGGGTGAAATGTCAGAAGAGAATGCTTCTGGAACATGGCCAAACAGCCTGGGAAAACTCACAACAACCTAGTGATTCTGGCCATGAAAGCCTTCGACAACACTTCTTGTTTTGCAAAATTGCTTTTTTAAATGTTATACAATGTCTGAGGACTTGAAAACCATTTGAAAGGTAGAAGGCTTCCAGGAGTGGCAATTGATCTTTTTCGCCCCTAAAAGGCAGTATAGAAAGTAAAGAGGGATTGCTGAAAACTTACAATTAGAAGGTAGATTTTGCCTATCTTTTATGGATTACCTCGTGGTACAGGAATACATATATAATTCACTTTATTTCTGGCAGATGAATGTGGAAATTCAGTATTTGAACCATGGGAGCCATAGTCTGAAATGCTGGCCTTTTTCAAGCTCTGGTCCAATGAATTTGTTTTCTACATACAATGAAGAAGAGCAAAGATACTGTAGAATTAATGCAGTTTCACACCACTTTAACTGCCATGGTTCAATCTATAGAACCCTGGGGTTTGTAGCTTGGAAAGGCATTCTTTGGTAGAGAAGGGCAAAGATCTTGTAAAATTACAACTCGCATGGATCCATAGCATTTAGCCATGGCAGTTAAAGTGGTGTCAAAATGCACAACTTCCACAGTGTAGATTCCTCTCATTTCCTTTGTCTCCCTTCCCTTTGAAGAAATATTATTTATTCTGGGACTCTCTTCCTACCATTACTAACATCTATTTTTTTTCTTGATTGCTTATGAGGTCTTGTGTTTCCTAAGTATATCTAAAAACGTAGTTTCATTTTCAAAATAACCTCTGTTGCAGCCCCCACAATAGCTGATCTGAGGAAACATTTTAAAAAGCCCTTCTGGTGATATGATTTTCTGTAGCAGCCATTTCAATATTAACATATTTATTTAAACATTTAGAGTACATCTTCAATAACAAAACATTCCCTTAAGGTGGCTTCCAATATATCAATAAAACATCAATAACATAAAATCTCAAAACACCATTAATAATTAATACGAGCCAGCAGCTGAAATATTCACACTAATACAAATATTAAAATTCAATAACAGGAGGCACTGTTTCCACTCGCAAGCCCTATTTAAGACAAAGCCACAAAAGACAGAGCATTTACTGTCATTTCCCCTGTTTTTAGGCTAACCTGTCCACAATATTTGAGTGTTATTAACACTTTCAGCAATTCCCTTGAGAAAGGGATTTCCAACTCAACTATTTTCATTGCCTCCCTCCCGTTGTTTTCTGAAGTGATCTTATAATCTTCTTTGTTGACTCTGTGTTATATCTCCCTTCCCCGTTGATCCTTCTCCAGCTGCAGAAAGAAATATTTCATGTCCTTTCCCCAGTATTTACAGTGTTCTTGCTCCTGTCAGTATTATTTCTAGTTATAAGATCAGACAAATCATATATCTGCCTTTTCCTTTACAGCATTTCTTTATAGACCTGAAGATGGGCTCATTGCTTCATGTTTATGTACATTCCCCCCCTCTCTCTCTCTGTGTGTGTGTGTGTGTGTATGTGTGTGTGTTGAGGTCTATGCTAAGCTGAAGGGCAAACAATAAAGGTGCCAACAAAATTAAGAATTACCAAATCATTCTTGCAGAAAAGACTGCAGAAAACCCACGCCTGAGAAATCTGAGAAATAGCTATGGCTTGCTATTCTGCCAGTAAATCTGGATAGAATCATTAGTAGAGGCATCCCTTTTTCTGACATGCCTGTAGCCCTTGCCTCAAATCCAGGAAAGTCACTGCCATCGGTTTGTATCTTCAGTCTTGCCTTTATACCTTGACTCACTCCTGTGGTTTTACTAGAGTGTGTCCCAGACACATGTTATGCCCAACATATAAATGTGCAAGACACACATATCTGAGAACTAAACACAAGGGACACAATGGTGAGACTGCTCTTTATACTAAACCTGGGGAAGCTTACTTATCTAACTTAGGTCTCATCTATGCTAAACACTTAGGTCAATTTGGAATAGTTTCACAGAAACTGGTTTCTTTATGCTATTTCTGGAACAGATTCGAGGCCAGGAAAGTTGATAACATTAACCATGGAAGGTGGCCTCAAATGAAAACCCACATATTGATGGTTTGACAGGCACCATAAAATGCTTTTCCCTTTCCTTTCTGGTCATTGGAAAACCAGTACTCTGGAGGTATACAAGTTGGAAAAAAGAAGGTAAAGTGACAGCAGTGGGGGTAATCAGTTACATGCCCCAGGGGTCAATTGGCTTCTTGCTGCTTGGACATGACCTTGGGGCTGTTTTCAGCAGCCCTCTTTTTCCCTTCCTTCCAAATTTTAGAAAGTGCTTCAGCATAGTGAATATTTGCAGTGCAATTCTGTGGAGCTGATTTCACCATGCAATGTGATTTTGATTGTGCCCACACTATAGCACATTCAAATATTCATTTCAGTCTTCCCCATGACTTTGTTCAATGCAATATGTTCCTTAACATGTGGTGCATTTATGCTTTGGCAGCATGCATTATCTAGCCACTTGTTTCCTGTTGAACAGCAGTTTTTAGAACCTCAGGTGATTGGATAGGAATTTAAAAGATCAAATGGGTTCCAGGTTGATACCAATCTTTGCTGTAGTGTACACCATTGAACATCTTGCTAAGCTTAGCACTGTTAGTTTGGTTCATAGCATTCTTATATAGGAAGGTGGACCATGAAAGTAATGGGGAGGTGTTCCTGGTTAGAGTAGGTGCTGTGCAAATGGTAGAAGTATTTTGATTGTGATGGCTGAAAATTATTGCTGGTATGTTTCCTGATCATTGTCATGTTTTGGGAATATTATGACTGTAGATTGGTCAAATTAAGACTCTGCCTTGAGTTGCTAGAGCAGAACAGCAATTCAGCACTCAGAGAACAAATTGCAGATTCCCATGCTCTGCTGTATATATTTAACAATGTAAATAGCTTAGAAGCCAGCAAGCATAGATGATAGTTTTGGTGCCATGTCTGATTCTAAAACATTGGTTTAGCCTATCTTTTGACATAACATAGGAGACTATAGAGATGGGGTGGGGCAGCATGAGTAATGCTGCAGGACTGAGAAAATATCTAGAGAAATATATTTTTTCAGACGTGCATAAATGAAACCATAGATACAGATGCCATAGATATAGAGATCATCCTTGAGGTTAGTAAGGCATAGATTATGGTATTGTGGCCAGACTAATTCTGTTTAGAAGGGACTTGAAGTAACATACCTTAGTTATTGGAAGACACATGTCTTGCTGATGCCACTTGGCTTCCCTCTAACAGTGCTCAACTTGAAAGAAACCTAAACTCTTTAAGTTGATTCAAGTCCCCAGTCTTATCCAGAACAGATTGACCAACAATTTTCTCCATCAGATGAAACCCTTAGCTGTGTTTCTGTACATAGAGGCTATAACATACATTATGTAAAATTGTGCCTTTTTGCATGAGTTATCTATTTTTACAAGGTCTTGGAAGATTAATTTTGTCAAATAAAGGATTATTTAAATTTTATCACCCTCCTGCCATGAAGTTTCATATGTGGAAATATTTATCCTTGAAAATAACCCAATTATTTCCAACCATTCCAAGGTATTGTCTTCTGTAATATGTAATAATCACATTTCTGCAGAGTGCATAGGAACTGGTCTTATACCAGATTAGACTACTAGTTAAACTAGCTAAGCATTGTCTAAACCAGGCATGGACAAACTTTGGCCCTCCTGGTGTTTTGGACTTCAACTCCCATAATTTCTAACAGTCTGTAAACTGGCTGGGATTTCTGGGAGTTGACATCCAAAACACCTGGAGGGCTGTGATTTGTCTATGACTGGTCTAGCCTGACTAGCAATATCTTTTCTGGGTCCTCTTTCACCACTATTTCTCTTCCTTCACCACCAGCCTCTGCCCCACTAGTCTTTTCTTCCCTTTCCTGCTTCCCTGTCTAGACTGACATAGTTGCACCTGTTTCGGGCACCAAGCGTATTCCATCCTATGTGCTCATTTGAATCCACATGAAACCCTGAGTATAACTGAAAATATTTGAAAAATGTTTAACTAACAAGTTTTTTGAGTATTGGGAAACCCTGCCTCAGAGAATCCTAGACAGGCAAGAGTTTTCGCAGTTCAAAACGTTTTTGCAAAAATGCATATGAGGGTTTCTTTTCTTCACATAACAAAAGTGCATAGCATAGAAAACAGCCTTTTCTGCTCAGAAACAACATTTATGTAAAGAAAATGCTATTTTCTATACAGAAAATGTGTTTATTTTTCTGCAAAAAAGGCTACGTATGTACATTGTTTTGCACAGAATAACTCATTGACAGTGAATAGACTTTGTGAATGGTACAAGTTTTGACAACTTTTTAATAATTCAGATTAAGCATTGTGAAAGTATTTGTTGTTTGTGGGAAGATTTAGTTCTCTTTGTGGAAAACTGGATCAAGATGCTGTATTTCTTTCTTTTTAATTCTATGTACAAATGTTGGCAATTGGGTGGGCCCCCATTCCATTATGCCAAAGCACTGCAAATATCAACATGTAAAAATGTATGCTGCAAAATGCCACAAGCAGGAGCAATTGATAATAGGTAGGTAGCATGTCAGGGTTTATGTGCACACAGTTTGCATCTGGTAGATTGTAAGGATTTGTTGGACATGTAGGAACAATGAAGACAACACACTGTGATCTGATATATATATTTATGCACAGACATTTGCATAGCAGTTAGAGGCATTGGGCATTGGAAAAGTGGGATGCATATGCCTAAATAAGTAAAGATTTATTTAACATGTATTTTAAATAGTGCTGCAGTTCACCAGCTGTTTAACAAAGATTCAAACTCTGAAACACAAACTCCTTTAGGCTTGCAAGCTCCAACAGCATGCCTATCATGATTTTAAAGAATATGCCGGTAATCTAGTTGTCACTGTTTATAGATTTGTTTTAGCTTTTTAATCAAAAACTGGAATGTGTCATAAAACAAACACTGATTTTGAAAAACCAGGGGGGGGGGGAAGCATCATCAACTCATTTTAAATCATTATGATTAGATTGACTGCTCTTTTGTGTTTCTTATTATTCCTGCCTAGAAGTGAGTGGCAGACAACTGTACAGTTGCAGTTTATGTAATTTTGGATCCTTCTTGGCCAGTTTCACACTGTGTAATTGAAAGATGTGCCAGGTTCCTTGATGAGGTGAAACCTACCTACCATATATTGTGCTTGAATTTCCTCTCACTTCTTCCCATCCTAGATATATACACATTTATATATTAGAGTATGCAGCATTGCTCAGAAGACTCATTCACCTAATTCAGCTGCTCTCGGGGACAACCTCCTTACTCTATGGGGGCTGCAATATTCCACATGTTGATAATCAGTGGTACTTTCTGTTGAGAGAATGTGGGCTTCACATTCTGCCAAGATACTAGTTCGTACAAAAAGAAAAGAATATTTGGATGTCCTCAAGCTGCTCTCCAAGTGAACTTCACATTCATCACATAATCTATATGTTAAATCACATATATTCAGTCATCTGTTCCAATGTTTGAACTATGTATTTGCAATAAACAAACTGGTTGGTTTCACAGATTTTTAAAAATCTCTGGCTTCATTTTGATCTTATGCCAGGTCCTGTTTATGTCTCCTCCTTTTGCATTTTAGGATCCTATGATTATCTATATCACCTGTCTTGATGTGGCATCAATTTTTTCCTGAACTGCAGCACTGAATCTTTCAGTTTCTTCTTATTTTACCTCTGTTGTTGGATTACAGTTACATTGATAGGTTTTCTATGAGGTCCTTTTGATACTAGCCAGACTTTGCATTATAGTTCAACTACTTTTACAACAACACACCTTACTATTAATGCCACTCTGCTGCTTCTTAAGTTATTGCTTTATCTTATTGAAAATGTCCCATTTCAGGTCACTTCATTCACATCAAGTATTGCAAATTTGATATACCAGTATTCCTTCTCTTGTTGTACAATCTCTAGCTTCCTCAGATTCATGCTTCTCACACTCCATGTTCTTATTATATGTGTTCTACAGCTTTGGGCTTTCTTTTACATCTGGCATATCAGCAGTTTAATGTCTTTTCAACTCCAGTTGTGTCATCATACTCAAAGCTATCCATACAGGGCTTCTTTCTGGGTGCATGTGTGTGTCAGAAATGTAGATTTTAAAAAGGATATAAAGAACTAGCTGTGCCCGGCCCCGCGTTGCTGTGGCGAAGTATGGTGGTATGCGAAATAAAGTATTGAGGAATTGGTGGTAGTTAAAGTCAAGGGTAAAGGTTTTCCCCAGACATTAAGTCCAGTCATGTCTTACTCTGGAGGTTGGTGCTCATCTCCATTTCTAAGCCGAAGAGCCGGCGTTGTCCGTAGACTCCTCCAAGGTCATGTGGGATGACTACATGGAGCGGCGTTACCTTCCCGCCGGAGCAGTACCTATTGATGCACTCACATTTGCATGTTTTCGAACTTCTGGAGCTAACAGTGGGGGCTCTCTCCGCTCCCCCAATTCAAACCTGTGGCCTTTCAGTCCAGAAGTTCAGCAGCTCAGCGCTTTAACACGCTGCGCCATCAGGGGATATTATTTCCTAAAGGTTGTGAATATACAATATTTCTGATTGGTTGTTTTTGTCTGTTGGAGGCAAGTATGAATGCTGCAATTAGGAAAAATGATTAGGATGTAATGGCCTTGCAGCTTTAAAGCCTGGCTGTTTCCTCCCTGAGTGAATTTTTTGTTGGGAGGTGTTAGCTGGCCCTGATTGTTTCCTGTCTGGAATACCCTTGTTTTCAGAGTGATGTTGTTTGCGATATTTTATGTGCTTCTACTGTCTGTGGCCCTGAGAAAACAGGATTTGCCAGACTTTGATGATGGGAATACTTTGTTGGGAGGTGTTAGCTGGCCCTGATTGTTTCCTGTGTGGAATTCCCCTGTTTATTTACTGTCCTGGTTTTAGAGATTATATTGTTCTGCATTATTCTATCCCAGTAATTATTTCATATTAAAGAAGAATCTCACTTATCCAACATTCGCTTATACAATGTTCTGGATTATCCAACGCAGTCTGCCTTTTCATAATCAATGTTTTTGTAGTCAGTGTTTTAAATTCATTGTGATATTTTAGTGGTAAATTTGTAAATACAGTACAGTAGAGTCTCACTTATCCAACATAAACGGG
This sequence comes from Anolis carolinensis, assembly GCF_035594765.1. Taxonomy (NCBI): domain Eukaryota; kingdom Metazoa; phylum Chordata; class Lepidosauria; order Squamata; family Anolidae; genus Anolis; species Anolis carolinensis. The sequence goes on along the minus strand of NC_085844.1, from coordinate 25,878,590 downwards.
CCGGCAGAATGTTGGATAAGCGAATATGTTGGATAATGAGGAATTAAGGATAACCCTATTAAACATCAAATTAAGTTATGATTTTACAAATTAAGCACCAAAACATCATGTTAGACAACAAATTTGTCAGAAAAAGTAGTTCAGTACACAGTAATGCTATATAGTAATTACTGTATTTATGAATTTAGCACCAAAATATCACGATATATTGAAAGCATTGACTACAAAAATGCGTTGGATAATCCAGAATGTTGGATAAGCGAGTGTTGGATAAGTGAGACTCTACTGTAAATACTACACAGCATTACTGCGCATGGAACTACTTTTTCTGTCAAATTTGTTGTATAATATGATGTTTTGGTGCTTAATTTGTATAACGATTACCTAATTTGATGTTTAATTGGCTTTTCCTGAATCCCTTCTTATTATCCAACATATTCACTTATCCTGCCGGCCTGTTTACGTTGGATAAGTGAGACTCTACTGTATATTTCTAATCTTATATTATCTGCTCAGAACTGGATTATCTGAGGCCCCTTCTTCACAGCTGTATAAAATGCACACTGAAGTGGATTATATGGTAGTGTGGAGTCAAAATAATCCAGTGCAAAGCAGATAATATAAGATTATAAATGGGTTATATAGCTGTGTGGAAGGGCCTTGAGTCTACACTGCCATATAATCCAGTGCAAATCTGATAATCTGTGGAAGAAGTCTAAGTGAGGCCTAAATCTGCCTGTCCCCTAACTGAAACCTGGCTGTCCCTTGGTTGCTAGGCAACCAAGCGGGCAGAGATTAGCCCTCTAAACTGGCAGCAATTGGATAAAAAAAATATTCCTCTCTCTCTAATTAGGACTTTATTTTTCTTTTCTTTTTGTTGTATCAACCTTGAGGCGTGGATGATGGGTTGTGTTGTCAAATTTTGAGGTTGGGGGGCCTGTACTTTTGTTGTTTTGTGAATTGCCGTGATGCCATCACTCTTTTATATATATAGAAAGGGGAAACAAAAAGCAAAAAAAGCAACATTTTAATATGTTTGTGTTTAAAATTGTTTTAATGTGTGTTTTCAACAAAATTGTTCATTGGTTTTTAAACTTTTGTAGAACTTTTGTGGTATATAAATAAAACACATACATACATTAGGGCAAAGAATGAGTGAAAATATAAGATATGATGTGGAGTAGGCATATGCATTAATAAAAGCTTGCTGTATATCCAAAAATGCAGCTAACAGTATGTGGATTTGATGTCTGTAAAATTATGGCATATCAGAAACTGTAAAGTCGTGCATGCATTGAATTGTGAATATTGTCTTTCCAGGCTTGTAGTATGAGTCCTTTAGTAAGGGCAGACATTTTGACCATCAGTTAAATTCTAAGCCATAAGAATGCAGTTTAAAAGTATGTACATGTCTGTATATATCAAATATTTTTGTTGCAATCTCTCCAAACAGAAAGCTGTGACCACTGGCCATGCCCATGTCCTTTGTCACAAGGAATTCCAATTTCCGAAAGTGGGAAGCAGGGCAACAACTGAATTGATAAGGGTAGTAGTGACAACAGTGTTTCTGCAGCTATCTGATCTGGTGCATTGGGTACTTGGGGACCTTCCTCCCCCAAACCCATTATTAGAACCTTCAGTAGCTCACTGTGATGTTTTTAACAACAATTTTGCAGATGAAATCTCTTGCATAAGGGCTGATTTAGATGCTATAATTGGAGCAGAGACCAACAGTGATGTGTCCAGCAACTCTGTGAGCGGGACTACACTTCATCAGTTTCAATTGGTCAGTACTGTTGATGTGGACAAGCTGCTGAGGCAAGTAAGGAGGGCAGCCTTCTTTCTTGATCCCTGTCCTTATGACTGGTCATCCAGGAGGAGATGCAATTTGATCTGAAATACAACAAATTATTAATGCATCTCTCAGGAAGGGGAATTTTCTACCCTGTTTAAAAGACCCATTTCAAACCAGCTTCAGAGAAGGATATGAAGTCCAGACTGCTATGGTTGCTTTAGTAGATGATCTCCATTTTAATACTGATAAGGGATGTGTATCCCTGTTTGTAATTCTAGACCTCTCAGCAGCCTCCAATACCATCAACTATGGTATCCTTCTGGAATGCCTGGAGAGGCTGGGAATCAGAGGCATTGTACTGCAATGGTTCTGGTCGTACCTCTCAGGCAGGTTCCAGATGGTGGTGCTTGGGGATAGCTGCTCCTCAAAAAAGGAGATGTTATGTGGCATCTCACAAGGTGCAATTCTATCCCCAATGCTGTTTAATATTTACATGAAAGTTCTGGGAGAGATCATCCATAGCATGGGGCGGGGGTTATCTGTATGCTGACAACACCCAAATATCTTTCTCTATATTTTCAAAAAACAGCCTGTGTTAATGATAGCATGTCTCCTCTGAATGAATGCCTGAAGGAAGTAATGGGCTGGATGAGGAAAAGCAAATTGAAACTGAATCCAGACAAAACAGAGGTGCTTGCCATCGAGGGTCCTAATTTGGGGATGGAGGTGTGTCAACCAATTCTGGATGGGGTTGCACTCCACTCCTCCTGAGACTGTGACCATAACTTGGGAGTGCTCCTGGATCAGTCTCTCCAAATGTCAGCCCAGGTAGATAGGACAGGCAGGAGTGCTTACTACCAGCTTTGGCTGATACGCCTGCTGTGCCCTTCCTAGATTTGGAGGACCTAAAGATGGTAGTGCACACACTGGTAACCTCAAGTTTGGACTTCTGCAATGCACTTTACATTGAGTTAACTTTGTACCAAGTACGGAAACTTCTGTTAGTTCAAAATACAGCAGCCAGTTTGTTTACAGGAACATCTAGTCGTGAACATATTTCACCTATCCTAAAGTCACTCCACTGGCTGCCAATTGGTTTCCAGGCAAAGTACAAAGTGTTGGTTTTGGCCTTTACCTACAGGAATCACCTTTTCTAGTATAATTCTCTCAAAACACGTACATCTTCTGAAGGGCAGCTACTCCAACCTGCCTGAACCTGACTGGTGACCATCACCCAGAGGACCGCTTCATTGGCCACTCCAAGAGTGTGGAATGACTTGCTGGAAGAGATCCAACAGCTAAATGAACTGTTGGAATTTAAAATACTGTACATTTAAAGACCTATCTCTTCCTGCAGGCCTTCCCAGCCAGTTTTAATCACAAATTTTAAATTTGCATTTTGTAGTTAATCTTTATTTGTAATTTAATATGTATTTTGTAGAAATATGTTTTAAAATATGTATTATATCAAATGTTTTAGATGTTTATGTGTCTTTAGCAATGTTGTAACCCACCCCAAGCCACGAGGAGAGGCAAGTAAGAAATAAAATTATTATTATTATTATTATTATTATTATTATTATTATTATTATTCATTTCATATTGTATCCTATCTGTGCCATGTTACTGTTATATTTGCCTAATTTTCTAGAAATTCACTGCAGACTGGCAGTTGATGGCTTGTAACTGGGATTAGTCCACAGAGCAGAGAGCTCAATTCTACAAGATGTCAAGATTCCTTCATGCCCAAAAGAGATCAGGTAGAGATGAGCTTTCTGTTTAAGTCACCTTTTTGGTGACCAGCATTCCCCACCATGCTCCACACTCAGTCATGGAAACCTACTGGATAATCTTGGGCAAGTCACACATTCACATCCTCAGAGGCATGGCAAACATCATCTGAACAAATCTTGCCAAGACAATCCTCTGGTAGAGTTACATCAGGGTTGCCATGTCAGAAACTAGTTGAAGCCAAACAAGAACAATATTGGAGCTAGAATGGGAAAAGTAATGATCTCCTTTCTCCAACACTGCATGAACAATGCTGTCAGTATTGTGCTTCAGAATTGACATTATTTCTTGTTTGCTGCCAGCTGAAATTTCTCACAAGTTTCTTAGTTTGTGTGTTTCTGTGTATGCTCTATAGTTATTTGGACAAGAGTGACCTGGCAAAAGAAGAGTTTGCAGCTGACTTTTTAGTGGCATAGTCTTTTTTTTCTTTTCTAATTTAATGTCTATATTCTTTAGTGTCTGTTAGGGTCCCCAAGGAGATGTACAACAAATATAAATATTCAAAAACAAAACAGCTTTTAAAAGCATTTTTAAAGACACACACAAGTAAAACATGCTTTATTTAGTATGTTGCCATAATTCAGTGTAAACAATTTTTTTTATAAATTTCCTCTGGGGTCATATGTGGAGAAAAATTGTGTTTTAAAGGCTTAAGCTTCTAAAAGGAGTATAAAAATGCAAGAAAACCGCCCCTGTTTTAAGCCCGGCATGACTCTTCAATGAGCTCAAAATAGGTCAATGAGATTTGAATCATGAATTTATCTCACTTTACAAAACATTATGCAACCCAACCCCAAGTGAATAAATCATCAGCCCTATGGTTCTCACATTAATCCATATTGATATTTTCTACACTTATTATTTCTGGAGGCTTTTTCTAGCAGAAGCTAGCCAATACTTATAGTAGTGGCAATTGACAGTTACATTTGCTCTCTATTAAAATCATTCATTGATGTATGACCACCTAGCTTGCATAATAAATGCATTTCTACCAAGGATACATGAGCCAGGAGCCTATGGGGTCAAAGGCCTCTCACAACTAGAGCTTTGATATTTTCACTGCATGTACAATGAGGCATTGCTGTAGGCACAATGCCAAATGCAGTGATGCGTTGTTACTTTGCCTTTGGGGAATTCTACCCTGCCAGCATTGGAATAGGATCTTGGCCAAGGAAATCAAGAAAAATGGCTTTGTCTTGACATTTTATTGTTGATATCAGTTATTCAAATATCAGTATCAACTGAGTAAAAGCCATGCTGGCTGGCAGTTTGGGATGTACTTTTCTGGACTCTGTGCAGGGTAGGTTATGAGCTGTATATGTAAGGCTACAGGTGTGTTTAATATTCAACGTTCTACTTGGGGTAGCTGCAACATGACATCTTACTAACTAGAAAGGCCAGGGAACAAGCTGGTGTTTGTATATACCTTGGCCATAAGGAGATACAAATAATAAGTTACTGATTAAGTGGGCATGTTTTGAATAACTAAAGAATACCTAAGTTGCTATATAATTGCAATGGAACAAAGAATAACTTCACGAATTTCTTAGGAAATTTTTACTTTTTAAGTTAGTTTTCTACTTACATGGTATGGGTGGCCTAAATCACAGGCTTCTAGCTTGTAACATTCTGGTATTTTTAAAAATGTAACTAAAACATTTCTCCTAATTATTTTGGAACAATAAGTTGACTTGTTCCAGGTCTTCCTAAGACTTGCTTAATGCATTTTTTATCGTGTTATTTGAGAACATACTGCAAGTCACTCCTAGTGTGAGAGAATTAGCTGTCTACAGAGATGTTGCCCAGGGGATACCCGGATGTCTTACCATCCTGCTGGGAGGCTTCTCTCATGTACCCACAAGCTAGAGCTGACAGACTGGAGCTCACCCCATTCTGCTGATTCAAACCGGCAACCTTCAGGTCAGCAATCCAACCTTCAGATCAGCAGTCCAACCGGCACAAGGGTTTAACGCATTGCTCCACCATGGCTTCTTGCTTAATGCATGAAATAATATTTGCCACCCACTGACCCCTAAGCAATATGTCATTCACATAAAGTAAAATATATTGCAACTGTTTTCATATTCAGTGGAATTATGAAAAGATTTTGAAATGACCTTCCAGCATCATTTGGTGGTAATCAGTTGTTGATGTAGCTTACTATTAGAGAAATTGTTGATACCACATTAGAATTAACATATCATTGATATGGTGATGCAGCTAACCTTATAAAAGTTGAGGAATTTGCTCTGTATTTTGTTTAAATGTTTGTTCTAAGTCAGAATATGTTGGTTCGTTTTTAGTCTTTTTGAAGTTATTTTTGTGCTATTGAGCACCAGGCAGGACTAAATCCTTGGCCCTTCTTTGCCTTTTGTAGCCATAGGATCTGAAAGACAATTGTAGGGAAGAAAATCTTCATTATTAAATGATGCAATAAGTAATTTAACAATTTTTCTTCTATGGTAAGAAAGCTTTTTGGAAATTGCATCATTTTGTGCTATGCCGAGTAAGTCCCAAACTACAAAGATTCTTTTCATCTGGTTTTCTTGACACTTGAGAAATATGCTTTTAAAATTAATATACTTTCCATCCCTAGAAATTGTGTATTGGGACACCTTTCCTCTGTAGTGTCTATTTACTGAGATGGAGGTATCCTTGTGGTCCTGATGCATGTCAGTAGTAATGTTGCTACATTACATATTACTATTGAGGTTAGAAAGGGACATTTTTGGACACTCTCCAGCAGTTGAAGCAGTCACTGTCATTAGAATAATTATCAGCATCCTAGCAATCATTAAAATTAATTGGAGCACCGGATCTTATTTGATCCAAATACAAAACTGATGAATTATTATGGTAATAGTGTCTGTAGACTTTACCATTAATATCAGCTTATTTTTCCCTGGACTCATGACATACTTTATCTATTGCATCTTTCACCTACAGTGGACTAGATCCAGTTACATAGTTGTGCATGTAAAAGTGTTCACTGTGATTGGAAATGTACATAACGGTATATAGTGGCTCATAATAGTGACCAGAAGTTTAAAGTAATGAAGGTGTAATTGTACAAATGAGACAAGTGTTATTTATGGAATAAAAATTATTCTTACAGCTCTGTTCCCCTAGTGGTGCAGCGGGTTAAACCACTGAGCTGTTGAACTTGCTGACCAAAAGGTCGGCGGTTTGAATCCAGGGAGCGGCGTGAGCTCCCACTGTTAGCCCCAGCTTCTGCCAACCTAGAAGTTTGAAAATATGCAAATGTGAGTAGATCAATATGTACCGCTCCATCAGGAAGGTAACAGTGCCCCATGCAGTCATGCCAGCCATATGATCTTGGAGGTGTCTATGGACAGCGCCGGCTCTTCAGCTTAGAAATGGAGATGAGCACCAACCCCCAGAGTCGGACACGACTAGACTTAATGTCAGGGGAAAACCTTTATCTTTATCTACAGCTCTGGAATGAAACTGTGAAGTATTACGACTTGGACAGTAAAAACAATGACATGTGATAACAGAGTTGCTCTGAATGTGCTCTTCGTCAGCTAACCAGTAATCAAATGGTAATTTTGCTTGCATGCTTTCCGAGCTTATTTGATTTTCTATATTCATGCTAATGTTGTCCTAAGATTAACATTCATGCCTCATTGTGTCATGTATAGATGACAGAGGATCATTCTGCATCTGTTGTCTGGATTACTGGATCTAGAGAAAACAAGTTCATTTGCACTCTTTGGAGTGGTGTAGTTGCTGTACATGTGATGTGTGTGTTTGTGTAGCAGGGTCTACCAAAACTATTAACTTAACAAAATCTATTCAAATGTATAAACAATAATATATTTGAGCAGTGAGGTATAGAACAATGAACCTGAATGCTTCAAAGTTTTGTTTGTTAACTGATCATTGGATAGTTCAAAACAATCATTACTTCAAGGTAAAGGTAAAGGTTTCCCCCTGACATTAAGCCTAGTTGTGTCCTATTCTGGGTGTTGGTGCTCATCTCCATTTCTAAGCCGAAGAGGCAGCATTGTCCGTAGACACCTCCAAGGTCATGTGGCCGGCATGACTGAATGGAGCGCCGTTACCTTCCTGCTGAAGTGGTACCTAATGATCTACTCACATTTGCATGTTTTCGAACTGCTAGGTTGACAGAAGCTGGGGCTAACAGCGGGAACTCACCCTACTCCCCGGATTCGAAACTCCGACCTTTCAGTCAGCAAGTTCAGCAGCTCAGCAAGAACTCTTGTTACTTCAAAGCATGGCCTATTCCATAATGTTATTTTGCAGCTAAAATGCTTCAGAGAGCTTTTTGATGAAAGAGTGGAACACAAATGTAATAAATAACCTCACCCCTAAATAGGAAACTTGCCACAAACCTTAATGCATGATGAGAAGTGTGCCAGAAATAGCAACTCCCAGGTTTTTTAAGAAAGAAGAGGAAGTTGAGAGCATTTCTGAGGTTTGTCTCTCCAGGAATCAAAGCCATATATTGTGTATGGAGTCTTTATTTCCTTTCCAGCCACTTGACAGTGACAGGAGGGGATAGTTTTGCCTATTTCCTCTCAAAGCAAACCCAACAGAACCCTTAATATGGCAAGCAGGAATCACTGAAGGCTTGTCCCCTGCTTCTTTTCTTGCAGAGTGTGTAACATGAAGAGCAGGATGTGGGTCAATGTAAGGACAGTATTGCTGAGCCCTAGGGGCTGGATATTAAGCAGCATGTGTTCCTTTATTGCAGATTTGAAAGGCACAAGAATCTTCTATGTATTAGAATTGGCAAGATAAATATGTACATGAAGGCAACAGAGATAACAAAACAGCTTTTTAAAACCCTAAATTGTCTGCAGTGCAACTTATATTCTATGACTAAAAATTAATAAATAATTAAATGGTTAATATGTATAATGTTTGCATCCCAATATTATTTCACATTTGTTTAAACATCTCGGGCAAAGAAAATAGCTCTTCAGATCTGTAGATGGCACCAAATTAAGCAAGGTAATGTGTAAGAAAAGAGAAACAGGATTAAAAATGATCTGAACAGAATCAAAATGAACAAAATGCATTTGACCAGATAAATGGAAAGATCTTCATTTAGGCATGAATAATCAGGTGCAGAAATACAGGATGATGATACTTGCCTAGCAGTGTACATAAAAATGATCTAGGGTTTTTAGCAAAACACAGTCTCCAGTACAACACAGCATCTATAAAGCTTAATGAAATCCTATGTATTTAATAAGCAGCAGATAAGTGTCCAGATCTTGAGAAGCAAAATGATGACACTTCTTTGACTTTGGCCAGACTTAATGTGGAAACTGGTAAGCAAGAAGTGCTTGATGGCTTCCACCTTGCTGCTGCTTCTTTTTTTCCCAAATTGTGTAATATCTGAATTCTGTTCTCATTTCTGGATACGTTTTTAAAAACACAGATTGACAATGTCCAGATGATGGTGACAAAGATGGCTAGCAGTCTAGAGACCAAACTACATGAGAAAAGGATGGAGATATGCACATTATAGAGATAAGTGGTGATATAATAACCATCTTCAAATGTATGAAGATGCTGTTTCAGACCAATGGAGCAAATATGTTTTCTGTTGTTTCTAAAGACGTGGCCCAAACCAAAAGGTTGCAATTCTATGGGAAATAATTCTTCACTAATTAATACTAACTTGGAGTGAACTGTTCAAAAGTGCAATACACCGGCTTTGAAGCATTCCTCTTCATGTAGGAAATTTTAAGTCTAGGCTGGATGGCCATCAATCAGGGATGTGGTACTACTGGATTTTTCACGACAGCAGGGGATGGGCTTGAAAAACTTTGACGTTCCTTCAAAGAGACTCACCACATAATTTTTCTAAAACTAATATGAGTGTTTTGCAGAATTCCAGGAAAGGACCAATATCATGCTATAGTCTGCAAATCCAATGCTATGAATTGCTTGAATAGTTATATTGGGTCTAAATACAATTATTAGCCCCAAGTAGTATAGACCTACTGAATTAGTAGGAAGTTGGAAAATCAACACATATAAGGCTAAGTTCCATTGAATCAATCAGTCCACTTTGTTAGCTGAGAAGAACAATTGGATGTAGGACTTAGTTTTTCAACTCACAAGTATATTTTAATTTTTCCCTGAAAATTATTTCTATTTGAAGGCCTTTCACTTGAAAATGCAGATAAAAATTACATTTTCAGCATGAATGTTCCCATAGCGATTCAGAAACCTCACACACATGTACATTAAACTAGACTGATATAAATAATATTGTTGCTGAATAATTTGCGAGGTGGAAAATTCAATAAGACAACACAAACTTCCCACTTATAATTTAAGAATATATATATATATATATATATATATATATATATATATTCGCATAATGAAAATTGATAGTGGCAAGGTTGTGAATGACCCTCAAGTTAAATGCTTCTCCCATGGAAAATAAATGAACAGCAGATAAATTTGATGAGGATCATAACCTCTTCATGGATAATTTATAATGGAACAAAAGTTTTTAAATAAACTATGCACAACAAATAATTTGAGTATCTTGGATCTGTATGCATACTCCCAATGTCTAATTCGTGATTATAGAGCTTGGTGATCGGCTCATCATTTTAGGATGCTATCAAAACTGCCTGGCATTTTATTAATGCTTTTGGATATTACCTTTGAAAGAGAGGTCAGTGAGAAATAGTTTAAATAAATGAATGACATCATGACAATGCGCTGACTATTAGAGGAAGGAAGCATAGCTGTGTTAGAAGATTAAAGAAGATGGATTAAAGATTAAAGATAGAGTTGGATTAAAGGAGCACATTGAGATGGACAACTTATTCTTTTCAATAGGTGTCAATTGTTAGCAGGCCCCTGAATTCACCTACCATTGGTTCTATCCCCAGGTTTTGCTGGATGGAGAAACCAGGATTTATAGACTAGGAGCAAAAGAAGGGCTGACAATTGTAACCCCAGTCAGCTCTTGTATCCATCTGTGGCTGGTAGACTTCACCCCCCACCCCAACTACCTCTTTCTGTGTTTCTCTTATGTCTGAGGTAACCTAGATGGTACGTTTTGGGCCATGAATTTGTCTTTTCAGTTGTGTAGAACATTTACTGAATCATAGAATCGTAGAGTCATAGAGTTGGAAGATACCTCATGGGCCATCCAGTCTAACCCACTGCCAAGAAGCAGGAAATCGCATTCAGAGCACCTCCAACAGATGGCCATTCAGCCTCTTCTTAAAAACCTCCAAAGAAGGAGCCTCCACCACACTTCATGGCAGGGAGTTCCACTTCTGAACAGCTCTCCCAGTGAGGAAGTTCTTCTTAATGTTCAGGTGGAATCTCCTTTTCTGTAGTTTGAAGCCATTGTTCCACATCCTAGTCTCCAGGGCAGCAGAAAACAAGCCTGTTCTCTCCTCCCTATAACTTCCCCTCATATATTTATACATGGCCCTCATCACGTCTCCTCTCAGTCTTCTCTTCTGCGGGCTAAATATGGCTAGCTCTTTCAGCTGATCCTCATAGGGTTTGTTCTTCAGACCCTTGATCATTTTAGTTGCCCTCCTCTGGACACCTTCCAGTTTGTCAACATCTCCCTTAAATTGCGGTGCCCAGAATTGGACACAGTGTGATTCCAGGTGTGGTCTGACCAAGGCAGAATAGAGAGGTAGCATGACTTCCCTGGATCTAAACATTATATTCCTATTTATGCAGACCAAAATCCCATTGGCTTTTTAATTGAAATGCTAAACAATGTAATAAACGCATATTGAATTATTTTAATATCTAATGGCAGTAAAGCAGGATATATTAAAAACAGAACTATCGCTTCCAATCCTCTAATATGTATGTACATGTGTATGTGCATTTAATATGTATTCCCCTTATGTTACCCTATGAATTTCATAGCATTTTCTTAGGTAAGAAATACTCTGAAATACAGCTTATAGTGCTTGGTATTCACTGGCAGTCTTCCATCTCAGGACAACCAGGGTTGACCATGCTTAGCATCCAAGTTCAGGTGGGATCTGGTGCCTTTGGGGTATTTTGGCCCATAAAGACTTTTCAGGATTTGTCAAAAATGTGTTAGTAGCAGACTACAGACCATAGGTTTCCTTGTGTCCCTAAAACAATTGCAATGAAATAATGAGTGCATTAACAAGATCCAAACCCAGAACCTTTCCATTAAGGGATTCAGCAATTTAACACATTTAAGCTCAACTAGGAGCCCTGGTGGTGAAGTGCGTTAAAGCGCTGAGCTGCTGAACTTGCAGACCGAAAGGTCCCAGGTTCAAATCCCGGGAGAGGCTTGAACGCCCACTGTTAGCTCCAACTCCTGCCAACCTAGCAGTTCGAAAACATGCAAATGTGAGTAGATCCATAGGTACCGCTCCGGCGGGAAGGTAACGGCGCTACATGCAGTCATGCCGGCCACATGACCTTGGAGGTGTCTACGGCCAACGCCGGCTCTTCGGCTTAGAAATGGAGATGAGCACCAACCCCCAAAGTCAGACATGACTGGACTTAATGTCAGGGGAAACCTTGACCTTTACCTAGTTTACTGGAAAAAAATTAATTAACTCAGAACATAGAATTAAAATGGTTGAATTCTGTCTACATAACTTCAATTACTGGGTTAGTTGAAACTAAAATTATCACACAAATAGATAATTGTGACAGTTGTAGAAACAGTTGTCCTTACTTCATGTATTTCAGTGGTGATCAGGTTTCAGGGTTCCGCTTTCCTGGGGTGCCTTAAAAGAATATTCAGAACTCCCTTAGATATTGTCACCCCCTTGAAGAAGGCATGTTCTGGCTATGGTAGTATATGCCTTAGTCACATCCAGGCTAGATTACTGTAACACGTTCTAACACGTGGGGCTGCCCCAGAAGAGAGTTCGGGAACTTCAGCTGATTCAAAGGTCAACTGCTAGACTGCTCACGGGAGCGGCATATAGAGAAAGAACTACTACGCTCCTGAAGCAGCTACACTGGCTTCTGGTTTGTTTCCGCATGCAGTTCAAGGTGCTGGCTTACAAAGCCCATACGGTTTGGGCTCAGCCTACTTGAGGGACCATATCTCCTTTTACCAACCCACTCGAGCTCTAAGATTATCAGGAGAGGCCCTTCTCTCGGGCCCACCACCATTGCAGGGAACGAGAGGGACTTTTCAGTAGTGGCCCCGTGGCTCTGGAACTCCCTCCCTAATGAGGTACAATCAGCCCCCTTCTTACTGGCCTTTCATTCACAAATTAGAGCCAGGCCTTCCCAGATGAATGATAATAAGCATTGCCAGTCTGATAAATATTTTGATAATACTTGACAAATAACCTCAGTGGCCGGAGGTTATGGATATCTTAAAATGGTGCTTGCTGTAAGTTTAAATTGTTTTATTTGATATGTTAATTGGGTTTTTTATATTGGGATATAATGTTTTAACTGTTTATTGCAGTCAGATGTATTTGTATGAATTTTATATGTTGTATGCCACTTTAAATCCCACCCACAGGGAAAAAAGCGGGATAGAAATGAATTATTATTATTATTATTATTATTATTATTATTATTATTATTATTATTATATTATGACACAGCAAACAAGATAGACATGCTGGATTTCATATCACAAAATCACAAGTCGAACACTTCCCAAGTGTCTAGGACTGTGTAATGTATTTTTGGATGATGCGCAGATCCCAGTAAGGTGGCCTTTTGCAGTTGGTAGATCGTAATTTTGTCAATGTCTATTGTTTCCAAATGCCGGCTGAGATCATGCCCATCACCACCGGGACCACCTGCACTGGTTTCTGCCAGAGTCTTTGAAGTTCAATCTTGAGGTCCTGATAGCGGCTGAGTTTTTCCTGTTGTTTTTCGTCAGTGCGACTGTCACCTGGGATGGCGACATCAATGATCCAAACCTTTTTCTTTTCCACAACTGTGATGTCTGGTGTGTTGTGTTCCAGAACTTTGTCAGCCTGGATTCGGAAGTCCCACAGTATCTTTGTGTGCTCATTTTCCAATATTTTTGCAGGTTTGTGATCCCACCAGTTCTTTGCTGCTGGGAGGTGGAACTTGAGGCATAAGTTCCAATGAATCATTTGGGCCACATAGTTGTGCCTCTGTTTGTAGTCTGTCTGTGCGATTTTCTTACAGCAGCTATTATTATTATTATTATTATTATTATTATTATTATTATTAACACAACGACGTTGTATAACACTGCATTTTGGGTCATCAGTTGATTTTTCGATCTTGGCCTTAATTGCATTTGTTCTGATGGCTTGCTCCTGGGCTGCAAGCATCAGGCCTTCTGTCTCCTTCTTCAGGGTCCCATTCGTGAGCTATAGCCAGGTCTTCTCCTTATCAGCTTTTCCTTCAATTTTGTCAAGGAACTTTCCATGCAATATTTTATTGTGCCAGCTGTCAGCTCTAGTTTGTAGTGTGGCTTTCTTGTACTGGTTTTTTGTCTGCTGTGCTTTGAGGAGTTTCTGATAGGGTTAATATTATTGTTAATAATAATAATAATAATAATAATGTTTTCAATGAAAACTTTTCATACATGACATCAAGCAGTCCAAAATCTTATTCTTGTTTACTAGACATCCGTTTTAGAACCTGATGTTGTTGTTTCATTTCTCTCCAAACAAAGGGAAAGCAAATGCAAGGAGAGCTACATGAAGATATGCCTGAAGAATTATGAAAAACAGCAGGACATATTTCTGCTTAAACATTTTTAGGATTCCAATGTTCACCCTTGCCAATGTGAAGCCTACTTTGGGTAGAAGAAGCTTTAGACATTTTCCTTTTAACTTCTCATTACACCCTGCATTATTGTCTCCTCACCAATTGCTCATTTTGCAGTCCATTTCTTATAAATCCTCTTTACTTCTTTGAATTGCCCCATAGTCTGAAAGTCTATGAGAGTGTGGTGAGTATTACAGGTTGAACATCTCTTATTATTCTAATGCTTGGGATTTTTACAGCTTTTGCAATATTTGCATATGCCAAATGAGATATCTTGGAGACGGGACTTTTGTTTCGTATACACCTTATAGACAAACTTCACCCCTCCAGGTGTATTGGACTTCAACTTCAACAATTCCTAACAGCCAGTAGACTGGGTTGCTATGAGTTTTCTGGGCTGCATGGTCATGTTCCAGAAGCATCTTCTTCTGACGTTGCACCCACATCTATGGCAGGCATCCTCAGAGGTTGTGAGATATGTTGGAAACTAGACAAGTGGGGTTTATATATCTGTGGAAAGTCCAGGGTGAGAGAAAGAACTCTTGTCTGATTGAGGTGAGTGTGAATGTTGCAATTAGCCACCTTGATTAGCTTTAAATGGCTTTGCAGCTTCAAAGCCTGGCTGCTTCCTGCCTGGGGGAATCCTTTGTTTGGAGGTGTTAGCTGGCCCTGATTGAGTCATGTCTAGAATTCCTCTGTTTACAGAGTGTTGTTCTTTATTTACTGTCCTGATTTTAGAGTTTTTAAAATACTGGTAGCCAGATTTTGTTCATTTTCATGGTTTCCTCCTTACTGTTGAAATTGTTCACATTCTTGTGGATTTCAGTGGCTTCTCTGTGTAGTCTGACATGGTGGCTGTTAAAGTAGTCCAGCCTTTCTGTGTTCTCAAAAAATATGCTGTGTTCAGGTTGGTTCATCAAGTGCTCTGCTATGGCTGACTTCTCTGACCGAGTCAGCCTGCAGTGCCTTTCACATTCCTTGATTTGTGTTTGGGCAATGCCGCGTTGGGTGATCCCTATTTAGACTTGTCCAGAGCTGCATGGTATATGGTAGACTCCTGTTAGGAATAGTGGGAGTTGAAGCCCAAATCACCCGGAGGGCCAACGTTTGCCTATGCCTGGTCTATAAGGTGTATAAATATGATCCCCATCTCCAAGATATCTCATTAGGCATATGCAAATATAGTAGAGTCTCACTTATCCAAGCTAAACGGGCTGGCAGAACCTTGGATAAGCAAACATCTTGGATAATGAGGGATTAAGGAAAAGCCTATTAAACATCAAATTAGGTTATGATTTTACAAATTAAGCACCAAAACATCATGTTGTACAACAAATTTGACAGAAAAAGTAGTTCAATACGCAGTAATGTTATCTTGTAATTACAGTATTTACGAATTTAGCACCAAAATATCATGATGTATTGAAAACACTGGCTGTGAGTCTGGTGGGGATGAGAGACAGGGCTTTCTCAGTGGTGGCTCCTCGGCTATGGAACTCTCTCCCTATGGAACTCTCTCTCTCGTCCCTATGGAACTCTCATCCGGCAGGCCCCATCCCTTTTGAGTTTTAGAAAGAAAGTGAAAACTTGGCTATGCGAGGAAGCGTTCAAAGAATAAGTTTCGTTGGCTTCGACTCGGTCTGGACTAAGGTTTATGTACAAGGTTTTGTCGATTAATGGCTCAAGTATTTTGTATTATTTTAAATCTGTTTTTAATTGCTTATGTTTTAATCTTTTTATTGTTGTATATTGGCATCGAATTCTGCCAGTTTTGTAAGCTGCCCCGAGTCCCTTCGGGTGAGAAAGGTGGGATAGAAATGATGGAAATAAATAAATAAATAGAAAAAATGCCTTGGATAATCCAGAACCTTGGATAAGCGAGTCTTGGATAAGTAAGACTCTACTGTATTGCAAAAGCTGTAAAAATCCCAAGGATTAGAATAATAAAGGACGTGTTGTTGAAGGCCTTCATGGCCGGAATAACTGGGTTGCTGCGAGTTTTCCGGGCTGTGTGGCCACGTTCCAGAAGCATTCTCTCCTGACGTTTTGCCCACATCTATGGCAGGCATCCTCAGAGGTGTGCCGTCTGTTGGAAACTAGGCAAATGGGATTTATATATCTGTGGAAAGTCCAGGTTGGGAGAAAGAACTCTTGTCTAATTGAGGCAAGTGTGAATGTTGCATTTAGTCACCTTGATTAGCTTTAAATGGCCTTGCAGCTTCAAAGCCTGGCTGCTTCCTGCCTGGGGGAATCTTTTGTTTGGAGGTGTTAGCTGGCCCTGATTGAGTCATTTCTTGAATTCTTCAAAACTCTGGAGCAGGTATGGGCAAATTTGGACTCCAACTCCTACCATTCCTAACAGCCTCAGGCCCCTTCCTTCCGCTTAAGCGGCTGAGGGGCAAAAGGAAGGGGCCTGAGGCTGTTAGGAATGGTAGGAGTTGGAGTCCAAAACACCTGGAGGGCCCAAGTTTGCCCATACCTGCTTTGTAGGGAAAGTGGCCGAAGGGAGGCGCGCCAAGAGTGGGATGGGAGGCAGCTCTTCTCCTGTCCTGCCTCCCCTTGGAAGCCCTTTCCTCTTCCTCTCGTCCCTGTAGTACCGTAGTAGTAGCAGCCAATGGCCATGACAAGAAGCAGGGCCAGCAGGCGTTGAAGGAGGCAGAGCCCGGCTCTCCTCGAGAGCGACTGTGGGAAACAGGATGCTGGGCTCGTTAAAGGCCTGAAACAGGGCGAGAGAGAAGAAGAGAAGGGAAAAGTGCCAAGCAGCCAACGCGGGGCTTTTCCTGACCATCGGAGGAGAGGAAGAGCTGAGGCGAAGGCAGAGAGAGAGAGAGAGAGAGACGGGAGTGTGTCAGCAGGAGCCCCACGCTCATTTGGTCCCTTCTTTCCCCGCGTTTCTTTCCTCAGTCACGCGCGCTCCTTCCCTCCCTCCTTCTGCTCCTCCCTCCCTCCCTCTTTTCCTGTCATCTCCCATCAGCTCCTGTCTATGAACCCGGCACGTTGACTTGCTTCGCCGCCCTCCCTCCTTCTCCCTCTCTTTCTCTCCGTCTTTCCCCTTCCTTCCCTCCCTCCCTCCCTCCTTCTTCCTCCTCTTCTCTCCCTCTTTCCGCACCTACTTCCCTCCGAGAGCCGCTTTTCGCACTCGCAGCGCACCTGAAACAAGGAGAGCAGCCGCGGAAGAAGAAGAAGAAGCAAAAGAAGGAGAAGCAGCGCCAAATCTCCTCTTCCTCCTCCTCCTCCCCTTCCAGCCAACATGTCCCGAAGGAAACAGAGCAAACCCCGGCAGATTAAACGTAAGTCTTGCCTCCCCCCACCTACACTTTACAGCCCCCCAACCCAGAGGCCAAGGGAAAGGATGGGGTTTGCTTTCCTTAGAGAGGTTGCTTCCCCCAAACAAAGCGGGAGAAAGGGGCCGCTTCTCTCCACGGAGAGTTTTTTGTCTTCAAGGCTGGGACTGTCAAGAGGGGTGGGTGGGGGTTAGGGGTTCAACCCCCCTCCGAAATTTTCCTCATAAATTTTAACTGGTTTCCTCATGAATTTTAACTGGTTAGCCAAATCCTCATGCATGTCCACCGAAGTTTATCTGTCTTGAGTGTCCACTGAAGTTTATCAATGGAGCCTGGTTTCTAAATTATTTTGCGTTATGGAACTACTCTTCATGATTCGCTATAAAAGAAAAAGTTTCAACCCCCTTTTCTAGCTATGGCCCTAGGATTGTGTCTCTGTTTTGTTTTGAAAAGGAGAAGAAATAGGAGCCTGCTTCGGAGGGGAAGGGGCACGAATCAAGAAGCCTTCCGATTCCGGGTTTACTTTTC